>NW_026610693.1:134672-189449 GCF_029499605.1 Hyla sarda
CTCCATGGCAGACTATTACTCGCTCCCTGCAGACTATTACTCGCTCCCTGCAGACTATTACTCGGCCCCCTGCAGACTATTACTCGGCCCCCTGCAGACTATTACTTGGCCCCCTGCAGACTATTACTTGGCCCCCTGCAGACTATTACTTGGCCCCCTGCAGACTATTACTCGGCCCCCTGCAGACTATTACTCGGCCCCCTGCAGACTATTACTTGGCCCCCTGCAGACTATTACTTGGCCCCCTGCAGACTATTACTTGGCCCCCTGCAGACTATTACTCGCTCCATGGCAGACTATTACTCGCTCCCTGCAGACTATTACTCGCTCCCTGCAGACTATTACTCGCTCCCTGCAGACTATTACTCGGCCCCCTGCAGACTATTACTCGGCCCCCTGCAGACTATTACTCGGCCCCCTGCAGACTATTACTTGGCCCCCTGCAGACTATTACTCGCTCCCTGCAGACTATTACTCGGCCCCCTGCAGACTATTACTCGGCCCCCTGCAGACTATTACTCGCTCCCTGCAGACTATTACTCGCTCCCTGCAGACTATTACTCGCTCCCTGCAGACTATTACTCGGCCCCCTGCAGACTATTACTTGGCCCCCTGCAGACTATTACTTGGCCCCCTGCAGACTATTACTCGCTCCCTGCAGACTATTACTCGGTCATATACACCACCAAGAGGAAACCTCACCCGATACTAAAGCTTTTCTCCTCACAGCAAATCACTCACAATCCCGCCAAATCTATTGTTCTTCTACAGACTCCACACTGGCTCCGCCTACTCGATGTCTAGTCACATGGCTGGTCACATGGTCATGACATCATCACAGGTCCTTTACCTGGCTAGGAAATAACATCTACCGTGAAGAGAAGTCGGAAGGTAATAATATGTGAGGTTTCAGCTTTATAGGTGCGATCATCATCTCCTTCTACAGGACCAACCCCTCCAGCTGATCCAGTTGTCTCCTCTCCCCCTCCAGCTGATCCGGTTGTCTCCTCTTCCCCTCCAGCTGATCCGGTTGTCTCCTCTTCCCCTCCAGCTGATCCGGTTGTCTCCTCTTCCCCTCCAGCTGATCCGGTTGTCTCCTCTTCCCCTCCAGCTGATCCGGTTGTCTCCTCTTCCCCTCCAGCTGATCCGGTTGTCTCCTCTTCCTCCTCCAGCTGATCCGGTTGTCTCCTCTTCCTCCTCCAGCTGATCCGGTTGTCTCCTCTTCCTCCTCCAGCTGATCCGGTTGTCTCCTCTTCCTCCTCCAGCTGATCCGGTTGTCTCCTCTTCCTCCTCCAGCTGATCCGGTTGTCTCCTCTTCCTCCTCCAGCTGATCCGGTTGTCTCCTCTTCCTCCTCCAGCTGATCCGGTTGTCTCCTCTTCCTCCTCCAGCTGATCCGGTTGTCTCCTCTTCCTCCTCCAGCTGATCCGGTTGTCTCCTCTTCCCCTCCGGTTGTCTCCTCTTCCCCTCCGGTTGTCTCCTCTTCCCCTCCAGCTGATCCAGTTGTCTCCTCTTCCCCTCCAGCTGATCCGGTTGTCTCCTCTTCCCCTCCAGCTGATCCAGTTGTCTCCTCTTCCCCTCCAGCTGATCCAGTTGTCTCCTCTTCCCCTCCAGCTGATCCAGTTGTCTCCTCTTCCCCTCCAGCTGATCCGGTTGTCTCCTCTTCCCCTCCAGTTGTCTCCTCTTCCCCTCCAGTTGATCCGGTTGTCTCCTCTTCCCCTCCAGCTGATCCGGTTGTCTCCTCTTCCCCTCCGGTTGTCTCCTCTTCCCCTCCGGTTGTCTCCTCTTCCCCTCCGGTTGTCTCCTCTTCCCCTCCGGTTGTCTCCTCCAGCTGATCCAGTTGTCTCCTCTTCCCCTCCAGCTGATCCAGTTGTCTCCTCTTCTCCTCCAGCTGATCCGGTTGTCTCCTCTTCTCCTCCAGCTGATCCGGTTGTCTCCTCTTCTCCTCCAGCTGATCCGGTTGTCTCCTCTTCTCCTCCAGCTGATCCGGTTGTCTCCTCTTCCCCTCCAGCTGATCCGGTTGTCTCCTCTTCCCCTCCAGCTGATCCGGTTGTCTCCTCTTCCCCTCCAGCTGATTCGGTTGTCTCCTCTTCCCCTCCAGTTGTCTCCTCTTCTCCTCCAGCTGATCCAGTTGTCTCCTCTTCTCCTCCAGCTGATCCAGTTGTCTCCTCTTCTCCTCCAGCTGATCCGGTTGTCTCCTCTTCTCCTCCAGCTGATCCGGTTGTCTCCTCTTCCCCTCCAGCTGATCCGGTTGTCTCCTCTTCCCCTCCAGCTGATCCGGTTGTCTCCTCTTCCCCTCCGGCTGATCCGGTTGTCTCCTCTTCCCCTCCGGCTGATCCGGTTGTCTCCTCTTCCCCTCCGGCTGATCCGGTTGTCTCCTCTTCTCCTCCGGCTGATCCGGTTGTCTCCTCTTCTCCTCCGGCTGATCCGGTTGTCTCCTCTTCTCCTCCGGCTGATCCGGTTGTCTCCTCTTCCCCTCCGGCTGATCCGGTTGTCCCCTCTTCCCCTCCGGCTGATCCGGTTGTCTCCTCTTCCCCTCCGGCTGATCCGGTTGTCTCCTCTTCCCCTCCGGCTGATCCGGTTGTCTCCTCTTCCCCTCCGGCTGATCCGGTTGTCTCCTCTTCCCCTCCGGCTGATCCGGTTGTCTCCTCTTCCCCTCCGGCTGATCCGGTTGTCTCCTCTTCCCCTCCGGCTGATCCGGTTGTCTCCTCTTCCCCTCCGGCTGATCCGGTTGTCTCCTCTTCCCCTCCGGCTCATCCGGTTGTCTCCTCTTCCCCTCCGGCTCATCCGGTTGTCTCCTCTTCCCCTCCGGCTCATCCGGTTGTCTCCTCTTCCCCTCCGGCTCATCCGGTTGTCTCCTCTTCCCCTCCGGCTCATCCGGTTGTCTCCTCTTCCCCTCCGGCTCATCCGGTTGTCTCCTCTTCCCCTCCGGCTCATCCGGTTGTCTCCTCTTCCCCTGAATGACCCCCAAGGATGGACAAGGACAGGAATGAGATGACTAAGAGAATATTACACTTCACCTTGGAGATCCTCCACCTGCTGACCGGAGAGGTGAGGTGACCCATCTACATTTCCACCATTGTTGTCCCCATCTACATTTCCACCATTGTTGTCCCCGTCTTTGGAGACGCTCTATGTTCTGGATGTCTCTTTGTAGGTGAGGTCTCCAGAACTGACCCCAGTATTCCAGATGTGCTCACTAGAGCTCTATACAGGGGGCACAATCTCCTCTTTGTAGTGGGGGAGGAATACTGGGGTTAGTCCCCTCATTGTCTCTCTCCATACACAGGATTACACCATAGTGAAGAAGACATGGAGGGAGTGTGTGGCCCCCAGCAGCCATCTCCATGAGTCAGGAGGACGGAGCAGGGCCCGGGGCCCCATCACAGAGCCTCCACCTCACTCACTGATACATGACGAGAAGATCCTAGAACTCACCCACAGGATCACTGAGCTGCTGACTGGAGAGGTGACCCTGCTGGGACATTATACAGTAATGGAGGGGTCTGGTAATGATTAGAGAAGTGACCCTGCTGGGACATTATACAGTAATGGAGGGGTCTGGTGATGACTGGAGAGGTGACACTGCTGGGACATTATACAGTAATGGATGGGTCTGGTGATGAGAGGTGACACTGCTGGGACATTATACAGTAATGGAGGGGTCTGGTGATGAGAGGTGACACTGCTGGGACATTATACAGTAATGGAGGGGTCTGGTGATGACTGGAGAGGTGACACTTCTGGGACATTATACAGTAATGGAGGGGTCTGGTGATGACTGGAGAGGTGACACTGCTGGGACATTATACAGTAATGGAGGGGTCTGGTGATGACTGGAGAGGTGACACTGCTGGGACATTATACAGTAATGGAGGGGTCTGGTGATGACTGGAGAGGTGACACTGCTGGGACATTATACAGTAATGGAGGGGTCTGGTGATGACTGGAGAGGTGACACTGCTGGGACATTATACAGTAATGGAGGGGTCTGGTGATGACTGGAGAGGTGACACTGCTGGGACATTATACAGTAATGGAGGGGTCCGGTGATGACTGGAGAGGTGACACTGCTGGGACATTATACAGTAATGGATGGGTCTGGTGATGAGAGGTGACACTGCTGGGACATTATACAGTAATGGAGGGGTCTGGTGATGAGAGGTGACACTGCTGGGACATTATACAGTAATGGAGGGGTCTGGTGATGACTGGAGAGGTGACACTTCTGGGACATTATACAGTAATGGAGGGGTCCGGTGATGACTGGAGAGGTGACACTGCTGGGACATTATACAGTAATGGAGGGGTCTAGTGATGACTGGAGAGGTGACACTGCTGGGACATTATACAGTAATGGAGGGGTCTGGTGATGACTGGAGAGGTGACACGGCTGGGACATTATACAGTAATGGAGGGGTCTGATGATGACTGGAGAGGTGACACTGCTGGGACATTATACAGTAATGGAGGGGTCTGGAGATGACTGGAGAGGTGACACTGCTGGGACATTATACAGTAATGGAGGGGTCTGGAGATGACTGGAGAGGTGACACTGCTGGGACATTATACAGTAATGGAGGGGTCTGGTGATGACTGGAGAGGTGACACTGCTGGGACATTATACAGTAATGGAGGGGTCTGGTGATGATTAGAGAGGTGACACTGCTGGGACATTATACAGTAATGGAGGGGTCTGGTGATGATTAGAGAGGTGACACTGCTGGGACATTATACAGTAACGGAGGGGTCTGATGATGACTGGAGAGGTGACACTGCTGGGACATTATACAGTAATGGAGGGGTCTGGAGATGACTGGAGAGGTGACACTGCTGGGACATTATACAGTAATGGAGGGGTCTGGAGATGACTGGAGAGGTGACACTGCTGGGACATTATACAGTAATGGAGGGGTCTGGTGATGACTGGAGAGGTGACACTGCTGGGACATTATACAGTAATGGAGGGGTCCAGTGATGACTGGAGAGGTGACACTGCTGGGACATTATACAGTAATGGAGGGGTCTGGTGATGACTGGAGAGGTGACACTGCTGGGACATTATACAGTAATGGAGGGGTCTGGTGATGACTGGAGAGGTGACACTGCTGGGACATTATACAGTAATGGAGGGGTCTGGTGATGATTGGAGAGGTGACACTGCTGGGACATTATACAGTAATGGAGGGGTCTGGTGATGATTAGAGAGGTGACACTGCTGGGACATTATACAGTAATGGAGGGGTCTGGTGATGACGGTATCATTGTGTGTCAGGTTCCTATAAGGTGTCAGGATGTGGCGGTCTATTTCTCCATGGAGGAGTGGGAGTATGTAGAAGGACACAAGGATCTGTACCAGGACATAGTCATGATGGAGGATCACCGTCCCCTCACATCACAAGGTAAGAAGAGACATGTATATATATATATATATATATATATCACTCTCACTACCTAGTAACATAGAAATCTATCCAGCACTGATGTATGCATTCCCTGTGTGTTCCCTACAGATGGAGTCATTGATAAAAATCCACCCGAGAGGTGTCCACGTCCTCTGTATTCCCAGTACTGTCCAGAAGGAAATGTCCCAGAGAAGCATCAGGTAGATGGTTTTAAAGTTTCCAAATTATGACCATAAAGTGATTGATCCCATGATCAGTGGCACCATAGGTCCCACCTGAATTAAAGGGGAACTCCATTTGATCTCAATAGGGACCCCGACGATTTCCTGCCCGGCTCTGCTCATGCAAGAATAAATAAATAATTATGATCAAAATACCAGATCCTCAATCCAAAGTCGTAGTAATAAAATACCAGAACCACAGGGCCGGTTCTGCCTATAGGAAAAATAGGCATCCGCCTAGAGAAAGTAAGTAGCCAGAATCTGAAGCGCCCGCCCAGCAAACCCCCCCCCCCCCCTTTCCCCCAGTTTTATAATAATGTGCATTCTTCTGCCTGCTGGAGGAGCGCAGTGCCACCTCTGAGGCTGACAGGCCGGTCAGGTTCATCCAGCATCCTGACATTTCGTGCGCCGCCATACATCCGCCCCAACCCCCGCCCTGAACCAGGAGGAGGTTTGTTACAGCGTGTAACCCCAGTAGCAAGGAGATTACATGAGGAGGAGGTTTGTTACAGTGTGTAACCCCAGTAGTAAGGAGATTACATGAGGAGGAGGTTTGTTACAGTGTGTCACCCCAGTAGTAAGGAGATTACATGAGGAGGAGGTTTGTTACAGTGTGTCACCCCAGTAGTAAGGAGATTACATGTGGAGGAGGTTTGTTACAGTGTGTCACCCCAGTAGTAAGGAGATTATATGAGGAGGAGGTTTGTTACAGTGTGTCACCGCAGTAGTAAGGAGATTACATGAGGAGGAGGTTTGTTACAGTGTTTCACCCCAGTAGTATGGAGATTACATGAGGAGAAGGTTTGTTACAGTGTTTCACCCCAGTAGTAAAGAGATTACATGAGGAGGGGGTTTGTTACAGTGTGTCACCCCAGTAGTAAGGAGATTACATGAGGAAGAGGTTTGTTACAGTGTATCACCCCAGTAGTAAGGAGATTTCATAAGGAGGAGGTTTGTTACAGTGTGTCACCCCAGTAGTAAGGAGATTACATGAGGAGGAAGTTTGTTACAGTGTGTCACCCCAGTAGTAAGGAGATTACATGAGGAGGGGGTTTGTTACAGTGTGTCACCCCAGTAGTAAGGAGATTACATGAGGAGGGGGTTTGTTACAGTGTGTCACCCCAGTAGTAAGGAGATTACATGAGGAGGAGGTTTGTTACAGTGTGTCACCCCAGTAGTAAGGAGATTACATGAGGAGGAGGTTTGTTACAGTGTGTCACCCCAGTAGTAAGGAGATTACATGGGGAGGAGGTTTGTTACAGTGTGTCACCCCAGTAGTAAGGAGATTACATGGGGAGGAGGTTTGTTACAGTGTGTCACCCCAGTAGTAAGGAGATTACATGAGGAAGGGGTTTGTTACAGTGTGTCACCCCAGTAGTAAGGAGATTTCATAAGGAGGAGGTTTGTTACAGTGTGTCACCCCAGTAGTAAGGAGATTACATGAGGAGGAGGTTTGTTACAGTGTGTCACCCCAGTAGTAAGGAGATTACATGAGGAGGAGGTTTGTTACAGTGTGTCACCCCAGTAGTAAGGAGATTACATGAGGAGGAGGTTTGTTACAGTGTGTCACCCCATTAGTAAGGTGGGTGTGTGTCAAAGGGCCAAGCCATTAGGCAGGGTCAAGCAGCCTTAAAATATATTTTGCTTAGGGTGCGAAAACCCCCAATAAGATATAATAATAGACATGTCCCCCATGACTTCTCGGGTCACTTACCTCTTCTATAAAACATTGTGATGGAAAGGAAAGTGAAATAAAAGGGGGAGGGCGGGGCTTCTTCTAATCTTCCCACAGGTGACTGAGCTGGAGACACCACAGCCCAGTATAGAAGGGAAATACTTTTCCCGCCAATGGGCCTCCAGCCAATCAGAATGCTGTTGTTGGGCTGGAGCATCGCTGGGCAGAAGATCATGGTTACCGGGCAGAATCTGATCCTCCAATCAGAAGCAGGAATCCATCTCTCAGCAGAACAGCTGTTACCGGGCAGAATAACTGAGGAAAACAACCTGTGGAGATAAAGGAGGAAGAAGGAAATAAGGAGGAGGGGGACATGTATACTGGGGACCATGGGGCCGTGTGCCCCCCCCAGGTTATAATGGAATTCGGGAGCCCCTTTATTTATTGTTTATTTTTTTGCTCTTTAGGGTGAAGATCTGATGAATATTAAGGTTGAGGTTAAAGATGAACCAGAAGATGAGACGGATTTGGGGGCCGATCAGCAGTGTAAGGAGGGGGAGACTTTTATTGGTGGAGGGTCTCCTAGATACTACTACACCCATCATCTGATCATCACATGGAATAATCTATTCATCACTGTGTGTTCCCTACAGATGGAGTCATTGATAGAAATCCACCCGAGAGGTGTCCCCGCCCTCTGTATTCCCAGGACTGTCCAGAGGGAAATGTCCCAGAGAAGCATCAGGTAGATGAGGCTGATCCTATATCTCTATAGGGGGGTCCTGCAGTCATAGATGTGGGGGGTAGATTTTGAGGGTCTCTGTTGCTCCTCCTGTCTGCTGTATTGTAGTGAATTGTTCTATATGTCACATCAGGGGGGAGATCTGACTAATAATAAAGTGGAGGATGAAGAAGAGAGGATGAGGGGCCATCACCCGTGTATGAGGGAAGTGAAGGAGGAAATTCCAGGAGGTGTTACCCCGGGTATGTAATAATTCCAGGAGGTGTTACCCCGGGTATGTAATAATTCCAGGAGGTGTTACCCCAGGTAGGTAATAATTCCAGGAGGTGTTCCCCCAGGTAGGTAATAATTCCAGGAGGTGTTGTTCCAGGTAGGTAATTATTCCAGGAGGTGTTGTCCCAGGTATATAATAATTCCAGGAGGTGTTGTCCCATGTAGGTAATAATTCCAGGAGGCGTTACCCCAGGTAGGTAATAATGTCAGGAGGCGTTGTCCCAGGTAGGTAATAATTCCAGGAGGCATTGTCCCAGGTAGGTAATAATTCCAGGAGGCGTTGTCCCAGGTAGGTAATTATTCCAAGAGGTGTTACCCCAGGTAGGTAATAATTCCAGGAGGTGTTACCCCCGGGTATGTAATAATTCCAGGAGGTGTTCCCCCAGGTAGGTAATAATTCCAGGAGGTGTTGTTCCAGGTAGGTAATTATTCCAGGAGGTGTTGTCCCAGGTATGTAATAATTCCAGGAGGTGTTGTCCCAGGTAGGTAATAATTCCAGGAGGCGTTGTCCCAGGTAGGTAATAATTCCAGGAGGCGTTGTCCCAGGTAGGTAATAATTCCAGGAGGCGTTGTCCCAGGTAGGTAATAATTCCAGGAGGCGTTGTCCCAGGTAGGTAATAATTCCAGGAGGTGTTACCCCGGGTATGTAATAATTCCAGGAGGTGTTACCCCAGGTAGGTAATAATTCCAGGAGGTGTTCCCCCAGGTAGGTAATAATTCCAGGAGGTGTTGTTCCAGGTAGGTAATTATTCCAGGAGGTGTTGTCCCAGGTATGTAATAATTCCAGGAGGTGTTGTCCCATGTAGGTAATAATTCCAGGAGGCGTTACCCCAGGTAGGTAATAATGTCAGGAGGCGTTGTCCCAGGTAGGTAATAATTCCAGGAGGCGTTGTCCCAGGTAGGTAATAATTCCAGGAGGCGTTGTCCCAGGTAGGTAATAATTCCAGGAGGCGTTGTCCCAGGTAGGTAATAATTCCAGGAGGTGTTACCCCAGGTATGTAATAATTCCAAGAGGTGTTACCCCAGGTATGTAATAATTCCAAGAGGTGTTACCCCAGGTAGGTAATAATTCCAGGAGGTGTTACCCCCAGGTAGGTAATAATTCCAGGAGGTGTTACCCCAGGTAGGTAATTATTCCAGGAGGTGTTACCCTAGGTAGGTAATAATTCCAGGAGGTGTTACTCAGGTAGGTAATAATTCCAGGAGGTGTTACCCCAGGTATGTAATATTTCCAGGAGGTGTTACCCCAGGTAGGTAATTATTCCAGGAGGTGTTACCCCAGGTAGGTAATAATTCCAGGAGGTGTTACCCCCAGGTAGGTAATAATTCCAGGAGGTGTTACCCCAGGTAGGTAATTATTCCAGGAGGTGTTACCCTAGGTAGGTAATAATTCCAGGAGGTGTTACCCAGGTAGGTAATAATTCCAGGAGGTGTTACCCCAGGTATGTAATATTTCCAAGAGGTGTTACCCCAGGTAGGTAATTATTCCAGGAGGTGTTACCCCAGGTAGGTAATAATTCCAGGAGGTGTTACCCCAGGTAGGTAATAATGGATTTACAGAGGGAATTCAGAAAACTTGTTAAACTTTTAACCTGTCAAGGACCAAGGGTGTACATGTACGCCCTGAGTCCGCTCCCAATGTATAACGGTCGGGCCCGGCCTCTAACAACACGGCTGGGACCCGTGTCTAATAGCGCGCGGCATTGATCGCTGTGCTGCGCGCTATTAACCCTTTAGACGCGGCGTTCAAAGTTTAACGCCGCGTCTAAAATGAAAGTGAAACCATGCCGGTTCGCTCAGGGAGCTGTTCGGGATAGCAGCGGTGAAATGGCATCTCGAACAGCTTACAGAACAGCTGAAGGATCCCTACCTGCCTCCTCGCTGTCCGATCGCCGAATAACTGCTCAGTGCCTGAGATCCAGGCATGAGCAGTCAAGCGGCAGAATCATCGATTAGTGGTTTCTTATGAGAAACCACTGATCAATGTAAAAGATCAGTGTGTGCAGTGTTAAAGGTCCCTATGGGATAATAAAGATCAGTATGATCAGTATAAGAGATCAGTGTGTGCAGTGTTATAGTCTCCTATGGGATAATAATGATCAGTATAAGAGCTCAGTGTGTGCAGTGTTATAGTCTCCTATGGGATAACAATGATCAGTATAAGAAATCAGTGTGATCAGTATTATAGTCTCCTATGGGATAATAATGATCAGTATAAGAGATCAGTGTGTGCAGTGTTATAGTTTCCTATGGGATAATAATAATAATCAGTATAAGAGATCAGTGTGTGCAGTGTTATAGGTCCTTATGGGATAATAATGATCAGTATAAGAGATCAGTGTGTGCAGTGTGATAGGTCCCTATGGGATAATAATGATCAGTATAAGAGAAAAGTGTGTGCAGTATTATAGGCTCCTATGGGATAATAATGATCAGTATAAGATCAGTGTGTGCAGTATTATAGGCTCCTATGGGATAATAATGATCAGTATAAGAGATCAGTGTGTGCAGTGTTATAGTCTCCTATGGGATAATAATGATCAGTATAAGAGATCAGTGTGTGCAGTGTTATAGGTCCCTATGGGATAATAATGATCAGTATAAGAGATCAGTGTGTGCAGTGTTATAGTCTCCTATGGGATAATAATGATCAGTATAAGAGATCAGTGTGTGCAGTGCTGTAGGTCCCTATGGTATAACAATGATCAGTATAAGAGATCAGTGTGTGCAGTGTTATAGTCTCCTATGGGATAATAATGATCAGTATAAGAGATCAGTGTGTGCAGTGTTATAGTCTCCTATGGGATAATAATGATCAGTATAAGAGATCAGTGTGTGCAGTGTTATAGTCTCCTATCGGATAATAATGATCAGTATAAGAGATCAGTGTGTGCAGTGTTATCGTCTCCTATGGGATAATAATGATCAGTATAAGAGATCAGTGTGTGCAGTGTTATAGTCTCCTATGGGATAACAATGATCAGTATAAGAGATCAGTATGTGCAGTGTTATAGTCTTCTATGGGATAATAATGATCAGTATAAGAGATCAGTGTGTGCAGTGTTATAGGTCCCTATGGGATAATAATGATCAGTATAAGAGATCAATGTGTGCAGTGTTATAGTCTCCTATGGGATAATAATGATCAGTATAAGAGATTAGTGTGTGCAGTGTTATAGTCTCCTATGGGATAATAATGATCAGTATAAGAGATCAGTGTGTGCAGTGTTATAGTCTATGGGATAACAATGATCAGTATAAGAGATCAGTGTGTACAGGGTTATAGTCTCCTATTGGATAATAATGATCAGTATAAGAGATCATTATGTGCAGTGTTATAGTCTTCTATGGGATAATAATGATCAGTATAAGAGATCAGTGTGTGCAGTGTTATAGTCTCTTATGGGATAATAATGATCAGTATAAGAGATCAGTGTGTGCAGTGTTACAGTCTCCTATGGGATAATAATGATCAGTATAAGAGATCAGTGTGTGCAGTGTTATAGTCTCCCATGGGATAATAATGATCAGTATAAGAGATCAGTGTGTGCAGTGTTACAGTCTCCTATGGGATAATAATGATCAGTATAAGAGATCAGTGTGTGCAGTGTTATAGGTCCCTATGGGATAATAATGATCAGTATAAGAGATAAGTGTGCACAGTGTTATAGGTCCCTATGGGATAATAATGATCAGTATAAGAGATCAGTGTGTGCAGTGCTGTAGGTCCCTATGGGATAATAATGATCAGTATAAGAGATCAGTGTGTGCAGTGTTATAGTCTCCTATGGGATAATAATGATCAGTATAAGAGATCAGTGTGTGCAGTGCTGTAGGTCCCTATGGTATAACAATGATCAGTATAAGAGATCAGTGTGTGCAGTGTTATAGTCTCCTATGGGATAATAATGATCAGTATAAGAGATCAGTGTGTGCAGTGTTATAGTCTCCTATGGGATAATAATGATCAGTATAAGAGATCAGTGTGTGTGTTGTGCTGTAGGTCCCTATGGTATAACAATGATCAGTATAAGAGATCAGTGTGTGCAGTGTTATAGTCTCCTATGGGATAATAATGATCAGTATAAGAGATCAGTGTGTGCAGTGTTATAGGTCCCTATGGGATAACAATGATCAGTATAAGAGATCAGTGTGTGCAGTGTTATAGGTCCCTATGGGATAACAATGATCAGTATAAGAGATCAGTGTGTGCAGTGTGATAGGTCCCTATGGGATAATAATGATCAGTATAAGAGATCAGTGTGTGCAGTATTATAGGCTCCTATGGGATAATAATGATCAGTATAAGATCAGTGTGTGCAGTATTATAGGCTCCTATGGGATAATAATGATCAGTATAAGAGATCAGTGTGTGCAATGTTATAGTCTCCTATGGGATAACAATGATCAGTATAAGATCAGTGTGTGCAGTGTTATAGTCTCCTATGGGATAATAATGATCAGTATAAGAGATCAGTGTGTGCAGTGTTATAGTCTCCTATGGGATAATAATGATCAGTATAAGAGATCAGTGTGATCAGTGTTCTAGTCTCCTATGGAATAATAATGATCAGTATATGAGACCAGTGTGTGCAGTGTTATATTCTCCTATGGGATAATAATGATCAGTATAAGAGATCAGTGTGTGCAGTGTTATAGGTCCCTATGGGATAATAATGATCAGTATAAGAGATCAGTGTGTGCAGTGTTATAGTCTCCTATGGGATAACAATGATCAGTATAAGAGATCAGTGTGTGCAGTGTTATCGTCTCCTATGGGATAATAATGATCAGTATAAGAGATCAGTGTGTACAGTGTTATAGTCTCCTATGGGATAACAATGATCAGTATAAGAGATCAGTATGTGCAGTGTTATAGTCTTCTATGGGATAATAATGATCAGTATAAGAGATCAGTGTGTGCAGTGTTATAGGTCCCTATGGGATAATAATGATCAGTATAAGAGATCAATGTGTGCAATGTTATAGTCTCCTATGGGATAATAATGATCAGTATAAGAGATCAGTGTGTACAGTGTTATAGTCTCCTATGGGATAATAATGATCAGTATAAGAGATCAGTGTGTCCAGTGTTACAGTCTCCTATGGGATAATAATGATCAGTATAAGAGATCAGTGTGTGCAGTGTTATAGGTCCCTATGGGATAATAATGATCAGTATAAGAGATAAGTGTGCACAGTGTTATAGGTCCCTATGGGATAATAATGATCAGTATAAGAGATCAGTGTGTGCAGTGCTGTAGGTCCCTATGGGATAATAATGATCAGTATAAGAGATCAGTGTGTGCAGTGTTATAGGTCCCTATGGGATAATAATGATCAGTATAAGAGATCAGTGTGTGCAGTGTTATAGTCTCCTATGGGATAATAATGATCAGTATAAGAGATCAGTGTGTGCAGTGTTATAGTCTCCTATGGGATAATAATGATCAGTATAAGAGATCAGTGTGTGTGTTGTGCTGTAGGTCCCTATGGTATAACAATGATCAGTATGAGATCAGTGTGTGCAGTGTTATAGTCTCCTATGGGATAATAATGATCAGTATAAGAGATCAGTGTGGCAATGTTATAGGTCCCTATGGGATAACAATGATCAGAATAAGAGATCAGTGTGTGCAGTGTTATAGGTCCCTATGGGATAACAATGATCAGTATAAGAAATCAGTGTGTGCAGTGTTATAGGTCCCTATGGGATAACAATGATCAGTATAAGAGATCAGTGTGTGCAGTGTTATAGGTCCCTATGGGATAACAATGATCAGTATAAGAGATCAGTGTGTGCAGTGTTATAGGTCCCTATGGGATAACAATGATCAGTATAAGAGATCAGTGTGTGCAGTGCTGTAGGTCCCTATGGGATAATAATGATCAGTATAAGAGATCAGTGTGTGCAGTGTTATAGGTCCCTATGGGATAATAATGATCAGTATAAGAGATCAGTGTGTGCAGTGCTGTAGGTCCCTATGGGATAATAATGATCAGTATAAGAGATCAGTGTGTGCAGTGTTATAGGTCCCTATGGGATAATAATGATCAGTATAAGAGATCAGTGTGTGCAGTGTTATAGTCTCCTATGGGATAATAATGATCAGTATAAGAGATCAGTGTGTGCAGTGCTGTAGGTCCCTATGGTATAACAATGATCAGTATAAGAGATCAGTGTGTGCAGTGTTATAGTCTCCTATGGGATAATAATGATCAGTGTGTGCAGTGTTATAGTCTCCTATGGGATAATAATGATCAGTATAAGAGATCAGTGTGGCAGTGTTATAGGTCCCTATGGGATAACAATGATCAGTATAAGAGATCAGTGTGTGCAGTGTTATAGGTCCCTATGGGATAACAATGATCAGTATAAGAGATCAGTGTGTGCAGTGTTATAGGTCCCTATGGGATAACAATGATCAGTATAAGAGATCAGTGTGTGCAGTGTTATAGGTCCCTATGGGATAATAATGATCAGTATAAGAGATCAGTGTGTGCAGTGTTATAGGTCCCTATGGGATAACAATGATCAGTATAAGAGATCAGTGTGTGCAGTGTTATAGTCTCCTATGGGATAATAATGATCAGTATAAGAGATTAGTGTGTGCAGTGTTATAGTCTCCTATGGGATAATAATGATCAGTATAAGAGATCAGTGTGTGCAGTGTTATAGTCTCCTATGGGATAATAATGATCAGTATAAGAGATCAGTGTGGCAGTGTTATAGGTCCCTATGGGATAACAATGATCAGTATAAGAGATCAGTGTGTGCAGTGTTATAGGTCCCTATGGGATAACAATGATCAGTATAAGAGATCAGTGTGTGCAGTGTTATAGGTCCCTATGGGATAACAATGATCAGTATAAGAGATCAGTGTGTGCAGTGTTATAGGTCCCTATGGGATAATAATGATCAGTATAAGAGATCAGTGTGTGCAGTGTTATAGGTCCCTATGGGATAACAATGATCAGTATAAGAGATCAGTGTGTGCAGTGTTATAGTCTCCTATGGTATAATAATGATCAGTATAAGAGATCAGTGTGTGCAGTGTTATAGTCTCCTATGGGATAATAATGATCAGTATAAGAGATCAGTGTGTGTGTTGTGCTGTAGGTCCCTATGGTATAACAATGATCAGTATAAGAGATCAGTGTGTGCAGTGTTATAGTCTCCTATGGGATAATAATGATCAGTATAAGAGATCAGTGTGGCAGTGTTATAGGTCCCTATGGGATAACAATGATCAGTATAAGAGATCAGTGTGTGCAGTGTTATAGGTCCCTATGGGATAACAATGATCAGTATAAGAGATCAGTGTGTGCAGTGTTATAGGTCCCTATGGGATAACAATGATCAGTATAAGAGATCAGTGTGTGCAGTGTTATAGGTCCCTATGGGATAATAATGATCAGTATAAGAGATCAGTGTGTGCAGTGTTATAGGTCCCTATGGGATAACAATGATCAGTATAAGAGATCAGTGTGTGCAGTGTTATAGGTCCCTATGGGATAATAATGATCAGTATAAGAGATCAGTGTGTGCAGTGTTATAGTCTCCTATGGGATAACAATGATCAGTATAAGATCAGTGTGTGCAGTGTTATAGTCTCCTATGGGATAATAATGATCAGTATAAGAGATCAGTGTGTGCAGTGTTATAGTCTCCTATGGGATAACAATGATCAGTATAAGAGATCAGTGTGTGCAGTGTTATAGGTCCCTATGGGATAATAATGATCAGTATAAGAGATCAGTGTGTGCAGTGTTATAGGTCCCTATGGGATAATAATGATCAGTATAAGAGATCAGTGTGTGCAGTGTTATAGTCCCCTATGGGATAACAATGATCAGTATAAGAGATCAGTGTGTGCAGTGCTGTAGGTCCCTATGGGAGCTATAAGACTGCAAAAAATAAAAGTGAATGAATATCATTTAACCCCTCCCCTAATAAAAGTTTGAATCACCCCCCTTTTCCCGTAAAAAAAAAATAAAAAAAAATAAAACAGTGTAAATAAAAATAAACATATGTGGTATCGCCGCGTGCGGAAATGTCCGAATTATAAAAATATATCATTAATTAAACCGCACGGTCAATGGCGTACGCGCAAAAAATTCCAAAGTCCAATATAGTGCATTTTTGGTCACTTTTTATATCATGAAAAAATGAATAAAAAGCGATCAATAATTGCGATCAATACAAAAATGGTACCGATAAAAATTTCAGATCACGGCGCAAAAAATTTGCCTAATACCGCCCCGTATGCGGAAAAATAAAAAAGTTATAGGGGTCAGAAGATGAGAATTTTAAACGTATACATTTTCCTGCATGTAGTTATGACTTTTTCAAACCTATATAAGTCGGGGATCATTATAATCGTATGGACCTACAGAATAAAGAGAAGGTGTCATTTTTACCGAAAAATTTACTGTGTAGAAACGGAAGCCCCCAAAAGTTACAAAATGACGTTTTTTTTATTCAATTTTGTCTCACATTGATTTTTGTTTCCGTTTCGCCGTAGATTTTTGGGTAAAATGACTGATGTCCCTGCAAAGTAGAATTGGTGACGCAAAAAATAAGCATCATATGGATTTATAGGTGCAAAACTGAAAGAGTTATGATTTTTTAAAAGGTAAGGAGGAAAAAACGAAAATGAAAAAACGGAAAAACCCTGGGTTCTTAAGGGGTTAATCTTTATTTTCCAAGATTTTAATCAGATGACAAATCCTTCCCAGCAATGTCACCAGAACAGACATAAATATTAGTGTGAACCCATCCGGAATATCAAGTGCCAATTAACCCCTTAAAGGGGTACTCCGGTGAAAACCTTTTTTCTTTTAAATCAACTGGCTCTGGAAAGTTAAACAGATTTGTAAATTACTTCTATTAAAAAATCTTAATCCTTCCTGTACTTATTAGCTGCTAAATACTATAGAGGAAATTCTTTTCTTTTTGGAATGCTCTCTGATGACATCACGACCACAGTGCTCTTTGCTGACGTTATTATAATAATAATAACGCTTTGTTTATTGTTGTCCTTAGTGGGATTTGAACCCAAGTCCCCAGCACTGCAAGGCAGCAGTGCTAACCACTGAGCTACCATGCTGCCCTTAGCATATATCTGCTATGCACGGTTGCTAAAATGGACAGAGATGTCAGCAGAGAGCACTGTGCTCGTGATGTCATCAGTGTTCCAAAAAGAAAGGAATTTCCTCTGTAGCATTCAGCAGCTAATAAGTACTGGAAGGATTAAGATTTTTTAATAGAAGTAATTTACAAATATGTTTAACTTTCTGGCACCAGTTGATTTAAAAGAAAAAAGGTTTTCACCGGAGTACCCCTTTAAGGACTCAGGGTTTTCCGTTTTGCACTTTCTTTTTTCCTCCTCAGGCCCATATAAGGCTCGTTTTATCCGCTACTCATTTATCTTTTTAATGACATCAATCAATTAATAATAAAATCTACCGTGTAACCAAAAAACTATTAATCACTTTTCAGTAAAAATGACTCCATATCTGTCATTTTGGTTCCTACGGTTACCGGAGGATAAAGAAATTCTAACTCCATGCTCCAAAATCTGTATGTTTAATATTGTCCTGACCCCTATAACTTTATTATTTTTCCGTCTACAGGATTATGAGGCTCATTTTCTGCGCCGTGATCTGTAGTTTTTATCGCTACCATTTTTTTATACAAATTGACCAAAAATACTCAATTTTGGACTTAGGAATGTTTTTTACGCATACACCACTGACTGCGCGATTTAATTAACATAATGTTTTAATAGTTCAGACATTTACACGCTGCGATACCACACATGTTTATTTATATTATGTTTACATATTTTTTATATGGAATTTGGGAAAAGGGGGGGGGGGGGAGGGGTGATTCAAACTTTTATTAGGGAAGGGGCTAATTCACATTTATTAACTTATGTTTATTTTTATTTTTTACACCATTTTTAGCCCCCATAGGAGACTATACCATGTGATCTTCTGATTACATACACTGTTCTGTGCCTTTAGCATAGCATTGATCAGTGTTATCTGTGCTCGATTGCTCCAGCCTGCTGAGCCAGGCTGGAGCAACGCAGAAGAGATCGGATGGCGAGGAGCCAGGTAAGTGCCCTCCCACCGTCCTCTCAGCTGATCGGGACACCACGGTTTCACTGCGGTGGTCCCTATCAGCTCCGCTGAGCTACAGGGGATGCTTTTTTTTAATTTTAGACGCCACGATCAAGTTTAATTTCAGCATCTAATGGGTTAATGCCGGGCATCAAAGCAATTGGTGATATACGGCATTAGACACGGGTCCCAGCCGTTGTTAGCTACCGGGATCACCCCGCTATGATGTGGGGTCAGCTCGTGACCCTGCGTCATAGCAGGGGAGTGGAAACAGGGCGTACAGGTACACCCTGCGTCCTTCAGTGTATGATTAGCGCTTTTAAGGTGGGACCCCCGCCGGCCGTCTGCTTCTGCACTAAAGTTTCTATGCCCTCCCCCGTTGTTTGAATACTCATTATCTTCATCTCCACATCCTAGTGACGTGGAGTCACCTATCCCCTGAGCGTAGCGCTCTGTTTGCCCTAGTATAATTCCCAGAATGCATTGCTTTCCATCTCCTCTCCATCACAGTCCTCACACAGCAAGTTTCCTGCCTAGAACTCTGAGTAGTACATTCTGCAGCACTTGCTGTAATCATTCCCTGTCTGCTCCTCTGCCTGTATCATTGCTCAGCACGCTGTAACCACACCTCGTTCTCCATACATGTCCCAATAGAGATATATTAGTACGTTACAGGTCTCGGGGTGAAAACTTTTTGTGATAACGGAATATCCCTTTAAAATGTTTTTATTTATCAATTCAAATGTGAGAACAAAATGAAGGACAAAGTCCTGGACGCCATCACTGACGTTATAAAGTGTTTATAAAGCTTTATTTACATTGTGCAGATTTTGTGACAAGTTTTTAGTGCAGTTTTTCTTTAGCTATAACAGACATGGATTTAAAATCAATAGGAAATATGAAGGAAGTATTCATACCCCTACTTACTGCTGGAGCAAAATGTATCAAAAACTGCAAAAATATAATAAATGTCTCTACTTTGTGGTGTGGAAAAAAATAATAAAATGTATCTTTATCCCCAACAGGAAAAGAAGATGGAGAGATCATGGAGCGCTACTCAGGAGAAGATGGAGAGATCATGGAGCGCTCCGCAGGACAAGATGGAGAGATCATGGAGCGCTCCTCAGGAGAAGATGGAGAGATCATGGAGCGCTCCTCAGGAGAAGATGGAGAGATCATGGAGCGCTCCTCAGGAGAAGATGGAGAGATCATGGAGCGCTCCTCAGGACAAGATGGAGAGATCGTGGAGCGCTCCTCAGGACAAGATGGAGAGATCGTGGAGCGCCCCTCAGGAGAAGATGGAGAGATCGTGGAGCGCCCCTCAGGAGAAGATGGAGAGATCGTGGAGCGCCCCTCAGGACAAGATGGAGAGATCGTGGAGCGCCCCTCAGGAGAAGATGGAGAGATCATGGAGCGCCCCTCAGGAGAAGATGGAGAGATCGTGGAGCGCCCCTCAGGAGAAGATGGAGAGATCGTGGAGCGCCCCTCAGGACAAGATGGAGAGATCGTGGAGCGCCCCTCAGGACAAGATGGAGAGATCATGGAGCGCTCCTCAGGAGAAGATGGAGAGATCATGGAGCGCTCCTCAGGAGAAGATGGAGAGATCATGGAGCCCTCCTCAGGAGAAGACCTCCTTACCCCTAATGTCCATCCAGATCTATCCTATAATAATCCCCCTGATCATGAGGAACCTTCTCCTGACCAACCACACATTGTTACCACAAGGACAGAGAAGAAAGGGGGGGAAAGGATTCAATGTGATGAATGTGGGAAATGGTTTACTAGAAGATCAGATCTTGTTAAACATGAGAGAAGTCACACAGGAGAGAAGCCGTATTCATGTTCAGAATGTGGGAAATGTTTTACATATCAATCAGATCTTGTTAAACATAATAGAATCCACACAGGAGAGAAGCCGTATTCATGTTCAGAATGTGGAAAATGCTTTATAACCAAATCACATCTTGTTAGTCATGAAAGAATTCATACAGGAGAGAAGCCGTATTCATGTTCAGAATGTGGAAAATGCTTTATAAGCAAATCACATCTGGTTACTCATGAAAGAATTCACACAGGAGAGAAGCCGTATTCATGTTCAGAATGTGGAAAATGCTTTATAAGCAAACCAAATCTTGTTAGTCATGAAAGAATTCACACAGGAGAGAAGCCATATTCTTGTTCAGAATGTGGAAAATGTTTTATAAAGAAAGCAAATCTTATTGACCATGAGAGAATTCACACAGGAGAGAAGCCGTTTTCATGTTCAGAATGTGGGAAATGTTTTACATGTAAATCAGATCTTGTTAAACATAATAGAATCCACACAGGAGAGAAGCCGTATTCGTGTTCAGAATGTGGAAAATGCTTTATAAGCAAATCACATCTTGTTAGTCATGAAAGAATTCACACAGGAGATAAGCCGTATTCATGTTCAGAATGTGGAAAATGCTTTATAAGCAAATTCCATCTTGTTACTCATGAAAGAATTCACACAGGAGAGAAGCCGTATTCATGTTCAGAATGTGGAAAATGCTTTATAAGCAAATCACATCTTGTTAGTCATAAGAGCATTCACACAGGAGAGAAGCCATATTCATGTTCAGAGTGTGGGAAATGCTTTAGACTGAAAACAGATCTTATTATACATGAGAAAATTCACACACAAGAGAAGGCGTATTCATGTTCAGAATGTGGGAAATGTTTTACAAGGAAAACAAATCTTAATGTACATGAGAGAATTCACACAGGAGAGAAGCCATATTCATGTTCAGAATGTGGTAAATGCTTTATTAATAAATCACATCTTGTGAGACACAATAGAATTCACACAGGAGAAAGGCCATATTCATGCTCAGAATGTGAAAAATGTTTTGTACGAAAACAAAATCTTGTCGCACATAAGAGAATTCACACAAGACAGAGGCCACTTTGATGTTCAGAATTCAGAAGAGAATAAACCCCGCCCCCATAACTATACCTGATTGGACAGAATTGTGGCAGAACATGCACCAGAATAATGTTGTGTAGAATTAATTACTTCATGTAACAGTCATAATAAGGTGCGACCGGGGCCAAATCCTGTGTATTATATCATTTAGTGATGAATAAAGTCTTTACCGCATTTTATTATTGTATCGTCTATTTACTCCATATTTCTATTAGTCTTAATGTGATACTGCAGAACCTCTATATAAGATCATCACATCCTGATATACTGCAGAACCTCTATATAAGATCATCACACCCTATATACTGCAGAACCTCTATATAAGATCATCACATCCTGATATACTGCAGAACCTCTATATAAGATCATCACATCCTGATATACTGCAGAACCTCTATATAAGATCATCACATCCTGATATACTGCAGAACCTCTATATAAGATCATCACATCCTGATATACTGCAGAACCTCTATATAAGATCATCACATCCTGATATACTGCAGAGCCCTCTATATAAGATCCTCACACCACTCTCTCCATTACACACAGGTTACACCATTATTTCACACACCCGTCTCTTCCCAGACCATTTCCGGACACTCAGCAGAAGGAAAGTTGGTGTCATGGCGTCAATCACATGTCCCGCCATCCACAGACACTTTCATTTCTAGTAGTTTCATGAAGAAGAAAACAGGACGGCTACAGCCCGGAACCATCATCTCTTCTGTTTGGATGGTTGTTTTGGAATGCGGAGGCCTCGTGGTGATCGCTTCCATTCTGCCATTGGTGCGGAGCGACACGCTGCCCCCTGCTGGGGTGATGATTTGTGATCCGAGGGACAGTGACAGCTCCGCTATATGTCCGCGCCTCCCAGACGTGTCCAATGAGCGTGCGCTAATCTTTGATGACTTCCTCCATTTCACAAACCATATTCGGTCCCTTTCTTATCTCTATGGGACATGGGAGTAATGTCACCTATGGGGGCGCTATTTAAGTCTGTTGTTTCCATTGGGAAGCGATGTGAATCCAGGCTGCCAGCAATATGAAGCTGGAGAATTTAACCACTTGGGACCGCATACGGGAGGAGGGCACTAAAAAGGCAAAAAGCTGGTGTAAAAGGGGCAGGAAAAAAATGTTAATTCCTTTAAAGGGGTACTCCACCCCTAGACATCTTATCCGCTAACCAAAGAATAGGGGAGAAGATATCGTGAGGATCCCGCCGCTGGGACCTCCCGCGATCTCCCTGCTGCACACGGCGTCAGTGCAGCGTCGGAGGCTTATGACGCCACAGCCACGCCCCCTCCCATAGACTTGCATTGAGGGGGCGTGGCCGTGATTTCACGAGCCTCTGAGGCTGCACCTGATTCTTGGTGCAGCCGGGAGATCGAGGGGGGTCCCAGTGGCGGGATCCTTTGGATAGGGGATACGATGTCTAGGGGCGGAGTACCCCTTTAAAGTGAACCTTTCATCAACAAAAACTTTTTATTTCATGTAGATAATACAATAATATGTATATTTGTAACATACCCCGCTTGTCCTCAGTGGAGAAAGAAAAAGAGAACGAGAAAGAAAAAGAGAGGGAACGAGAGAGAGAACGAGAGAGAGAGAATGAGAGAACGAGAGAGAGAGAATGAGAGAACGAGAGAGAGAACGAGAGAGAGAACGAGAGAGAGAGAACGAGAGAGAGAGAACGAGAGAGAGAGAATGAGAGAGAGAGAACGAGAAGAGAACGAGAGAGCGAGAGAGAGAACAAGAGAGAACGAGAGAGAGAACGAGAGAGAGAGAACGAGAGAGAGAGAATGAGAGAGAACGAGAAGAGAACAAGAGAGAAAGAACGAGAGAGCGAGAGAGAGAACGAGAAGAGAACAAGAGAGAAAGAACGAGAGAGAGAACAAGAGAGAACGAGAGAGAAAGAACGAGAGAGCGAGAGAGAGGGAGAGAACGAGAGAGAGAGAGAACGAGAGAGAGAGAACGAGAGAGTGAGAACGAAAGAGAGAGAACGAGAGAGAGAGAACGAGAGAGAGAGAACGAGAGAGAGAGAACGAGAGAGAGAGAACGAGAGAGAGAGAACGAGAGAGAGAGAGAGAGAGAGAGAGAGAACGAGAGAGAGAGAACGAGAGAGAGAGAACGAGAAGAGAACAAGAGAGAAAGAACGAGAGAGAGAACAAGAGAGAACGAGAGAGAAAGAACGAGAGAGAGAGAGGGAGAGAACGAGAGAGCGAAAGAGAGAACGAGAGAGAGAGAACGAGAGAGAAGGAGTCGACAACGACTGCCAGAGGTCCTTTACCTCAGGAATTGTGTTGTGTGAACGTATGTTCATGTATTTAACATTGAGAAGTGCCCTTTTTTCTACTTGAGCCCCTGCCCCCCCAAAATATCTGTGGTCGCCCCTGGCCGGTAGGGAATATGGTTTGACCAAATCTGATTCAAGCTCCACAACGAGGCACCCTGAACGGCACTGACCAAATCCAACTGGGCTAGCCTCGCCCCATAATAATATTTTCACAAGTAGGGTACAGACAGCCCCCCAACGTTTATACATAACCGTGCGAGAGATAAAATTAAAGATATCCGCCGCTACGAGCAGTCACACAGATCTGCGAGTTGCGCGCGCATGTGCAGTTTACTCACAGACATCGCGGCCGCTCCCTGGGAGCAGGGGGGGGGGGAGCGACCACGATGTCCGTGATCACACTGCGCATTTGTGTGTGACTCGCAGATCACTGTGCCTGCTCATAGCGGCGGATTGCTGCAACCAGCATTTAAAGTAGGAAGCAGACTCTAGGGACGGTCAGAAGCGAATGCGCAGTGTCAAATACTTTGCGGATGCGTGATGTGTGACCCTACCCCTACCTTTTTTAACCCCTTAAGGACACAGCCCATTACATATTTTCTTTATTATCTGGGTCAATACGATTAAAATGATCACCATGGTTACACGTTTTTTTTTTTTTTTTACTATGTTTAAAGGGGTACTCCGCCCCTAGACATCTTATCCCCTAGTCTAAGGCCATCACGCTCCCTCCCATAGACTTGCATTGAGGTGGAGTGGCCTTGACATCACAAGAAAGGCGAGCCCGTGACGTCACAAGCCTACTCCCCGCATCGCCAGTCATCCGGCATGCAGCGAAGTTCACTCCAATCACCGGATGTCTGGGGTGCCGCAGCCGAAATCATGGGAGTCCCCAGCGGCAGGATCCCTGCTATCAGGCCTCTATAAGATGTCTAGGGGCGGAGTACCCCTTTAAACTTGATGTCTTGGACTCCATTGGAGGGGCACGTGTGTGTTACACACTTGAAGTTGTCATGAAAGCAAAAACGGAAATATAATTAGTAGGATTACATCATTGTTAAAAAAATTTTGGTGAAGCAAAATAAAAGAAAAGCCTCAGGTAGGTACATCGGCATGTCATGGCGTTTCTGCAGGAATCGGGGGAGGCGGCCGTGGCAGTACGTTATTTTGCTTGTAGCCCGTGAGCCAATCGGAATTGCTGCCTCCTCCCGGAGGTCCCTCGTGTCTCGGTCCCTAACAGAACTCCACCTCTTCCTGATCTATTTACCTGGAAAGAACAATCATTTTATTTAAACACACAAGAAATAAAAAAACAACAACAACCAACAACGGATTCACAATAGAAAAAATATAAAAATAGAAAAACAACTTCCCGACTCTATGGAGGACATTTCCTAATCTAGTCTTTTCTGGGCATGCTCACAGACCAGTGTATGTGGTCGTCTCCTGTCTATAGGTCTCACAGCCCTTGATAAATTCTGTGTTCAGACTTCAGGGTCTACAGCTTAAACTGCATTTAGACCTTCTCCAACATGGTCGGACATTTCAGCATACTTCGGGCAGATGAGACTTGTCGCACTTGATAAATTCAGCACCAATGCATTTTCCAATGCATTTCCGTCTAAAATAGACTAGAATGCATCATGTTCTAAAAATCCTCTACAGCAAAAGTCGCAGAAAATTCGCACATATTTAGACTGCGACTTTCTGTGCGACAAATTTAGACACGAAAAACCAGTCTAAATCCTTTGATAAATCTCCCCCTATGAGTCTGGATCCATGACAGGTCGTCCCAGGTGGTGCAGAGTGCGCAGTATTTCTCATACACTAGGCCTTTCGTGTGCAGTATTTCTCATACACTAGGCCTTTCGTGCGCGGTATTTCTCATACACTAGGCCTTTCGTGTGCGGTATTTCTCATACACTAGGCCTTTAGTGTGCGGTATTTCTCATACACTAGACCTTTCGTGCGCGGTATTTCTCATACACTAGACCTTTCGTGCGCAGTATTTCTCATACACTAGACCTTTCGTGCGCGGTATTTCTCATACACTAGGCTTTTCGTGCGCAGTATTTCTCATACACTAGGCCTTTAGTGTGCGGTATTTCTCATACACTAGACCTTTCGTGCGCGGTATTTCTCATACACTAGACCTTTCGTGCGCAGTATTTCTCATACACTAGACCTTTCGTGCGCTGTATTTCTCATACACTAGACCTTTCGTGCGCAGTATTTCTCATACACTAGACCTTTCGTGCGCAGTATTTCTCATACACTAGACCTTTCGTGCGCGGTATTTCTCATACACTAGGCCTTTCGTGCGCTGTATTTCTCATACACTAGACCTTTCGTGTGCGGTATTTCTCATACACTAGACCTTTCGTGCGCTGTATTTCTCATACACTAGACATTTCGTGCGCGGTATTTCTCATACACTAGACCTTTCGTGCGCGGTATTTCTCATACACTAGGCCTTTCGTGCGCTGTATTTCTCATACACTAGACATTTCGTGCGCGGTATTTCTCATACACTAGGCCTTTCGTGTGCAGTATTTCTCATACACTAGGCCTTTCGTGCGCGGTATTTCTCATACACTAGGCCTTTCGTGTGCGGTATTTCTCATACACTAGGCCTTTAGTGTGCGGTATTTCTCATACACTAGACCTTTCGTGCGCGGTATTTCTCATACACTAGACCTTTCGTGCGCAGTATTTCTCATACACTAGACCTTTCGTGCGCGGTATTTCTCATACACTAGGCTTTTCGTGCGCAGTATTTCTCATACACTAGGCCTTTAGTGTGCGGTATTTCTCATACACTAGACCTTTCGTGCGCGGTATTTCTCATACACTAGACCTTTCGTGCGCAGTATTTCTCATACACTAGACCTTTCGTGCGCTGTATTTCTCATACACTAGACCTTTCCTGCGCAGTATTTCTCATACACTAGACCTTTCGTGCGCAGTATTTCTCATACACTAGGCCTTTCGTGCGCGGTATTTCTCATACACTAGGCCTTTCGTGTGCGGTATTTCTCATACACTAGGCCTTTAGTGTGCGGTATTTCTCATACACTAGACCTTTCGTGCGCGGTATTTCTCATACACTAGACCTTTCGTGCGCAGTATTTCTCATACACTAGACCTTTCGTGCGCGGTATTTCTCATACACTAGGCTTTTCGTGCGCAGTATTTCTCATACACTAGGCCTTTAGTGTGCGGTATTTCTCATACACTAGACCTTTCGTGCGCGGTATTTCTCATACACTAGACCTTTCGTGCGCAGTATTTCTCATACACTAGACCTTTCGTGCGCTGTATTTCTCATACACTAGACCTTTCGTGCGCAGTATTTCTCATACACTAGACCTTTCGTGCGCAGTATTTCTCATACACTAGACCTTTCGTGCGCGGTATTTCTCATACACTAGGCCTTTCGTGCGCTGTATTTCTCATACACTAGACCTTTCGTGTGCGGTATTTCTCATACACTAGACCTTTCGTGCGCTGTATTTCTCATACACTAGACATTTCGTGCGCGGTATTTCTCATACACTAGACCTTTCGTGCGCGGTATTTCTCATACACTAGACATTTCGTGCGCGGTATTTCTCATACACTAGACCTTTCGTGCGCGGTATTTCTCATACACTAGGCCTTTCGTGCGCTGTATTTCTCATACACTAGACATTTCGTGCGCGGTATTTCTCATACACTAGGCCTTTCGTGTGCAGTATTTCTCATACACTAGGCCTTTCGTGCGCGGTATTTCTCATACACTAGGCCTTTCGTGTGCGGTATTTCTCATACACTAGGCCTTTAGTGTGCGGTATTTCTCATACACTAGACCTTTCGTGCGCGGTATTTCTCATACACTAGACCTTTCGTGCGCAGTATTTCTCATACACTAGACCTTTCGTGCGCGGTATTTCTCATACACTAGGCTTTTCGTGCGCAGTATTTCTCATACACTAGGCCTTTAGTGTGCGGTATTTCTCATACACTAGACCTTTCGTGCGCGGTATTTCTCATACACTAGACCTTTCGTGCGCAGTATTTCTCATACACTAGACCTTTCGTGCGCTGTATTTCTCATACACTAGACCTTTCGTGCGCAGTATTTCTCATACACTAGACCTTTCGTGCGCAGTATTTCTCATACACTAGGCCTTTAGTGTGCGGTATTTCTCATACACTAGGCCTTTCGTGCGCTGTATTTCTCATACACTAGACCTTTCGTGTGCGGTATTTCTCATACACTAGACCTTTCGTGCGCTGTATTTCTCATACACTAGACATTTCGTGCGCGGTATTTCTCATACACTAGACCTTTCGTGCGCGGTATTTCTCATACACTAGGCCTTTCGTGCGCTGTATTTCTCATACACTAGACATTTCGTGCGCGGTATTTCTCATACACTAGACCTTTCGTGCGCAGTATTTCTCATACACTAGACCTTTCGTGCGCGGTATTTCTCATACACTAGGCTTTTCGTGCGCAGTATTTCTCATACACTAGGCCTTTAGTGTGCGGTATTTCTCATACACTAGACCTTTCGTGCGCGGTATTTCTCATACACTAGACCTTTCGTGCGCAGTATTTCTCATACACTAGACCTTTCGTGCGCTGTATTTCTCATACACTAGACCTTTCGTGCGCAGTATTTCTCATACACTAGACCTTTCGTGCGCAGTATTTCTCATACACTAGGCCTTTAGTGTGCGGTATTTCTCATACACTAGGCCTTTCGTGCGCTGTATTTCTCATACACTAGACCTTTCGTGTGCGGTATTTCTCATACACTAGGCCTTTCGTGCGCTGTATTTCTCATACACTAGACATTTCGTGCGCGGTATTTCTCATACACTAGACCTTTCGTGCGCGGTATTTCTCATACACTAGGCCTTTCGTGCGCTGTATTTCTCATACACTAGACATTTCGTGCGCGGTATTTCTCATACACTAGGCCTTTCGTGCGCGGTATTTCCCATACACTAGGCCTTTCGTGCGCGGTATTTCTCATAAACTAGGCCTTTCGTGCGCGGTATTGCTCATACACTAGGCCTTTCGTGCGCGGTATTTCTCATACACTAGGCCTTTCGTGCGCGGTATTTCTCATACACTAGGCCTTTCGTGCTCGGTATTTCTCATACACTAGGCCTTTCGTGCGCGGTATTTCTCATACACTAGGCCTTTAGTGTGCGGTATTTCTCATACACTAGGCCTTTCATGCGCGGTATTTCTCATACACTAGGCCTTTCGTGCGCTGTATTTCTCATACACTAGACCTTTCGTGCGCAGTATTTCTCATACACTAGGCCTTTCGTGCCCGGTATTTCTCATACACTAGGCCTTTCGTGCGCGGTATTTCTCATACACTAGGCCTTTCGTGCGCGGTATTTCTCATACACGAGGCCTTTCGTGTGCGGTATTTCTCATACACTAGACCTTTCGTGTGCTGTATTTCTCATACACTAGACCTTTCGTGCGCAGTATTTCTCATACACTAGACCTTTCGTGCGCGGTATTTCTCATACACTAGGCCTTTCGTGCGCGGTATTTCTCATACACTAGACCTTTCGTGCGCGGTATTTCTCATACACTAGACCTTTCGTGCGCGGTATTTCTCATACACTAGACCTTTCGTGCGCAGTATTTCTCATACACTAGGTCTTTCGTGCGCAGTATTTCTCATACACTAGGTCTTTCGTGCGCAGTATTTCCCATACACTAGGTCTTTCGTGCGCGGTATTTCTCATACACTAGGCCTTTAGTGTGCAGTATTTCTCATACACTAGGTCTTTCGTGCGCAGTATTTCTCATACACTAGGCCTTTCGTGTGCTGTATTTCTCATACACTAGACCTTTCGTGCGCGGTATTTCTCATACACTAGGCCTTTCGTGTGCTGTATTTCTCATACACTAGACCTTTCGTGCATGGTATTTCTCATACACTAGACCTTTCGTGCGCAGTATTTCTCATACACTAGGCCTTTCGTGCGCAGTATTTCTCATACACTAAACCTTTCGTGTGCGGTTTTTCTCATACACTAGACCTTTCGTGTGCGGTTTTTCTCATACACTAGACCTTTCGTGTGCGGTATTTCTCATACACTAGACCTTTCGTGCGCAGTATTTCTCATACACTAGGTCTTTCGTGCGTGGTATTTCTCATACACTAGGCCTTTCGTGTGCGGTATTTCTCATACACTAGGCTTTTCGTGCGCGGTATTTCTCATACACTAGGCCTTTCGTGTGAGGTATTTCTCATACACTAGGCCTTTCATGCGCTGCATTTCTCATAACTAGGCCTTTAGTGTGCGGTATTTCTCATACACTAGACCTTTCGTGCGCGGTATTTCTCATACACTAGGCCTTTCGTGAGCGGTATTTCTCATACACTAGACCTTTCGTGCGCGGTATTTCTCATACACTAGGTCTTTTGTGTGCAGTATTTCTCATACACTAGGTCTTTTGTGTGCGGTATTTCTCATACACTAGACCTTTCGTGCGCGGTATTTCTCTTACACTAGGCCTTTAGTGTGCGGTATTTCTCATACACTAGGCCTTTAGTGTGCGGTATTTCTCATACACTAGGCCTTTCGTGTAGGGTATTTCTCATACACTAGGCCTTTCGTGCACGGTATTTCTCATACACTAGGCCTTTAGTGCGCAGTACTTCTCATACACTAGACCTTTCGTGCGTGGTATTTCTCATACACTAGGCTTTTCGTGCGCAGTATTTCTCATACACGAGGCCTTTCGTGTGCGGTATTTCTCATACACTAGGCTTTTCGTGCGCGGTATTTCTCATACACTAGGCTTTTCGTGCGCGGTATTTCTCATACACTAGGCCTTTCGTGCGCCGTATTTCTCTTACACTAGGCCTTTCGTGAGCAGTATTTCTCATACACTAGGTCTTTTGTGTGCGGTATTTCTCATACACTCGGTCTTTTGTGTACGGTATTTCTCATACACTAGACCTTTCGTGCGCGGTATTTCTCATACACTAGGCCTTTAGTGTGCAGTATTTCTCATACACTAGGCCTTTAGTGCGCCTCCTCCTGATGTAATCTCCTTACTACTGGGGTGACACACTGTAACAAACCTCCTCCACATGTAATCCCCTTACTCCTGGGGTGACACATTGTAACAAACCTCCTCCTGATGTAATCTCCTTACTACTGGGGTGACACATTGTAACAAACCTCCTCATGATGTAATCTCCTTACTACTGGGGTGACACACTGTAACAAACCTCCTCCACATGTAATCCCCTTACTCCTGGGGTGACACATTGTAACAAACCTCCTCCTGATGTAATCTCCTTACTACTGGGGTGACACACTGTAAAAAAAACCCTCCTCATGTAATCTCCTTACTACTGGGGTGACACACTGTAACAAACCTCCTCCTCATGTAATCTCCTTACTACTGGGGTGACACACTGTAACAAACCTCCTCCTCATGTAATCTCCTTACTACTGGGGTGACACACTGTAACAAACCTCCTCCTCATGTAATCTCCTTACTACTGGGGTGACACACTGTAACAAACCCCCTCCTCATGTAATCTCCTTACTACTGGGGTGACACACTGTAACAAACCTCCTCCCCATGTAATCTCCTTACTACTGGGGTGACACACTGTAACAAACCCCCTCCTCATGTAATCTCCTTACTACTGGGGTGACACACTGTAACAACCCTCCTCATGTAATCTCCTTACTACTGGGGTGACACACTGTAACAAACCTCCTCCTCAATGTAATCTCCTTACTACTGGAGTGACACACTGTAACAAACCTCCTCCTCATGTAATCTCTTTACTACTGGGGTGACACACTGTAACAAACCTCCTCCTCATGTAATCTCCTTACTACTGGGGTGACACACTGTAACAAACCTCCTCCTCATGTAATCTCCTTACTACTGGGGTGACACACTGTAACAAACCTCCTCCTCATGTAATCTCCTTACTACTGGGGTGACACACTGTAACAAACCCCCTCCTCTTGTAATCTCCTTACTACTGGGGTGACACACTGTAACAAACCTCCTCCCCATGTAATCTCCTTACTACTGGAGTGACACACTGTAACAAACCTCCTCCTCATGTAATCTCTTTACTACTGGGGTGACACACTGTAACAAACCTCCTCCTCATGTAATCTCCTTACTACTGGGGTGACACACTGTAACAAACCTCCTCATGTAATCTCCTTACTACTGGGGTGACACACTGTAACAAACCTCCTCCTCATGTAATCTCCTTACTACTGGGGTGACACACTGTAACAAACCTCCTCATGTAATCTCCTTACTACTGGGGTGACACATTGTAACAAACCTCCTCATGTAACCTCCTTACTACTGGGGTGACACACTGTAACAAACCTCCTCCCCATGTAATCTCCTTACTGCCCGACCAGGACCTTATCTGTTTCTGCTAGATAGGGGAGGTGTAGGACCTGTGATGATGTCACTATCATGTGACCAGTACCTGTGGGGGCGGAGCTCAGCAGGAGAGCAGAGATTGTGGTGAAGGACCTGTAAGAATGGTCATGTGACAGGAGTGGGCGGGGCTCAGCTGTGTGAAGAGAAGTCGGAAGGTAATAATATGTGAGGTTTCAGCTTTATAGGTGCGATCATCATCTCCTTCTACAGGACCAACCCCTCCAGCTGATCCAGTTGTCTCCTCTTCCCCTCCAGCTGATCCAGTTGTCTCCTCTTCCCCTCCAGCTGATCCGGTTGTCTCCTCTCCCCCTCCAGCTGATCCAGTTGTCTCCTCTTCCCCTCCAGCTGATCCAGTTGTCTCCTCTTCCCCTCCAGCTGATCCGGTTGTCTCCTCTTCCCCTCCAGCTGATCCGGTTGTCTCCTCTCCCCCTCCAGCTGATCCAGTTGTCTCCTCTTCCCCTCCAGCTGATCCAGTTGTCTCCTCTTTCCCCTCCAGCTGATCCGGTTGTCTCCTCTTCCCCTCCAGCTGATCCGGTTGTCTCCTCTTCCCCTCCAGCTGATCCGGTTGTCTCCTCTTCCCCTCCAGCTGATCCGGTTGTCTCCTCTTCCCCTCCAGCTGATCCGGTTGTCTCCTCTTCCCCTCCAGCTGATCCGGTTGTCTCCTCTTCCCCTCCAGCTGATCCGGTTGTCTCCTCTTCCCCTCCAGCTGATCCGGTTGTCTCCTCTTCCCCTCCAGCTGATCCGGTTGTCTCCTCTTCCCCTCCAGCTGATCCGGTTGTCTCCCCTTCCCCTCCAGCTGATCCGGTTGTCTCCCCTTCCCCTCCAGCTGATCCGGTTGTCTCCCCTTCCCCTCCAGCTGATCCGGTTGTCTCCCCTTCCCCTCCAGCTGATCCGGTTGTCTCCCCTTCCCCTTCAGCTGATCCGGTTGTCTCCCCTTCCCCTCCAGCTGATCCGGTTGTCTCCCCTTCCCCTCCAGCTGATCCGGTTGTCTCCCCTTCCCCTCCAGCTGATCCGGTTGTCTCCTCTTCCCCTCCAGCTGATCCGGTTGTCTCCTCTTTCCCTCCAGCTGATCCGGTTGTCTCCTCTTCCCCTCCAGCTGATCCGGTTGTCTCCTCTTCCCCTCCAGCTGATCCGGTTGTCTCCTCTTCCCCTCCAGCTGATCCGGTTGTCTCCTCTTCCCCTCCAGCTGATCCGGTTGTCTCCTCTTCCCCTCCAGCTGATCCGGTTGTCTCCTCTACTCCTCCATCTGATCCGGTTGTCTCCTCTTCCCCTCTAGTTGTCTCCTCTTCCCCTCCAGCTGATCCGGTTGTCTCCTCTTCCCCTCCAGCTGATCCGGTTGTCTCCTCTTTCCCTCCAGCTGATCCGGTTGTCTCCTCTTCCCCTCCAGCTGATCCGGTTGTCTCCTCTTCCCCTCCAGCTGATCCGGTTGTCTCCTCTTCCCCTCCAGCTGATCCGGTTGTCTCCTCTACTCCTCCATCTGATCCGGTTGTCTCCTCTTCCCCTCTAGTTGTCTCCTCTTCCCCTCCAGCTGATCCGGTTGTCTCCTCTTCCCCTCCAGCTGATCCGGTTGTCTCCTCTTCCCCTCCAGCTGATCCGGTTGTCTCCTCTTCCCCTCCAGCTGATCCGGTTGTCTCCTCTACTCCTCCATCTGATCCGGTTGTCTCCTCTACTCCTCCATCTGATCCAGTTGTCTCCTCTTCCCCTCCAGTTGTCTCCTCTTCCCCTCCAGTTGTCTCCTCTTTCCCTCCAGCTGATCCGGTTGTCTCCTCTTCCCCTCCAGCTGATCCGGTTGTCTCCTCTACTCCTCCATCTGATCCAGTTGTCTCCTCTTCCCCTCCAGTTGTCTCCTCTTCCCCTCCAGTTGTCTCCCCTTCCCCTCCAGCTGATCCGGTTGTCTCCTCTTCCCCTCCAGCTGATCCGGTTGTCTCCTCTTTCCCTCCAGCTGATCCGGTTGTCTCCTCTTCCCCCTCCAGCTGATCTGGTTGTCTCCTCTTCCCCCTCCAGCTGATCCGGTTGTCTCCTCTTCCCCCTCCAGCTGATCCGGTTGTCTCCTCTTCCCCCTCCAGCTGATCCGGTTGTCTCCTCTTCCCCCTCCAGCTGATCCGGTTGTCTCCTCTTCCCCCTCCAGCTGATCCGGTTGTCTCCTCTTCCCCCTCCAGCTGATCCGGTTGTCTCCTCTTCCCCCTCCAGCTGATCCGGTTGTCTCCTCTTCCCCCTCCAGCTGATCCGGTTGTCTCCTCTTCCCCCTCCAGCTGATCCGGTTGTCTCCTCTTCCCCCTCCAGCTGATCCGGTTGTCTCCTCTTCCCCCTCCAGCTGATCCGGTTGTCTCCTCTTCCCCCTCCAGCTGATCCGGTTGTCTCCTCTTCCCCTCCAGCTGATCCGGTTGTCTCCTCTTCCCCTCCAGCTGATCCGGTTGTCTCCTCTACTCCTCCATCTGATCCGGTTGTCTCCTCTTCCCCTCTAGTTGTCTCCTCTTCCCCTCCAGCTGATCCGGTTGTCTCCTCTTCCCCTCCAGCTGATCCGGTTGTCTCCTCTTCCCCTCCAGCTGATCCGGTTGTCTCCTCTACTCCTCCATCTGATCCGGTTGTCTCCTCTTCCCCTCTAGTTGTCTCCTCTTCCCCTCCAGCTGATCCGGTTGTCTCCTCTTCCCCTCCAGCTGATCCGGTTGTCTCCTCTTCCCCTCCAGCTGATCCGGTTGTCTCCTCTTCCCCTCCAGCTGATCCGGTTGTCTCCTCTTCCCCTCCAGCTGATCCGGTTGTCTCCTCTACTCCTCCATCTGATCCGGTTGTCTCCTCTACTCCTCCATCTGATCCAGTTGTCTCCTCTTCCCCTCCAGTTGTCTCCTCTTCCCCTCCAGTTGTCTCCTCTTTCCCTCCAGCTGATCCGGTTGTCTCCTCTTCCCCCTCCAGCTGATCCGGTTGTCTCCTCTTCCCCCTCCAGCTGATCCGGTTGTCTCCTCTTCCCCCTCCAGCTGATCCGGTTGTCTCCTCTTCCCCCTCCAGCTGATCCGGTTGTCTCCTCTTCCCCTCCAGCTGATCCGGTTGTCTCCTCTTCCCCTCCAGCTGATCCGGTTGTCTCCTCTACTCCTCCATCTGATCCGGTTGTCTCCTCTTCCCCTCTAGTTGTCTCCTCTTCCCCTCCAGCTGATCCGGTTGTCTCCTCTTCCCCTCCAGCTGATCCGGTTGTCTCCTCTTCCCCTCCAGCTGATCCGGTTGTCTCCTCTACTCCTCCATCTGATCCGGTTGTCTCCTCTTCCCCTCTAGTTGTCTCCTCTTCCCCTCCAGCTGATCCGGTTGTCTCCTCTTCCCCTCCAGCTGATCCGGTTGTCTCCTCTTCCCCTCCAGCTGATCCGGTTGTCTCCTCTTCCCCTCCAGCTGATCCGGTTGTCTCCTCTTCCCCTCCAGCTGATCCGGTTGTCTCCTCTACTCCTCCATCTGATCCGGTTGTCTCCTCTACTCCTCCATCTGATCCAGTTGTCTCCTCTTCCCCTCCAGTTGTCTCCTCTTCCCCTCCAGTTGTCTCCTCTTTCCCTCCAGCTGATCCGGTTGTCTCCTCTTCCCCTCCAGCTGATCCGGTTGTCTCCTCTACTCCTCCATCTGATCCAGTTGTCTCCTCTTCCCCTCCAGTTGTCTCCTCTTCCCCTCCAGTTGTCTCCCCTTCCCCTCCAGCTGATCCGGTTGTCTCCTCTTTCCCTCCAGCTGATCCGGTTGTCTCCTCTTCCCCCTCCAGCTGATCTGGTTGTCTCCTCTTCCCCCTCCAGCTGATCCGGTTGTCTCCTCTTCCCCCTCCAGCTGATCCGGTTGTCTCCTCTTCCCCCTCCAGCTGATCCGGTTGTCTCCTCTTCCCCCTCCAGCTGATCCGGTTGTCTCCTCTTCCCCCTCCAGCTGATCCGGTTGTCTCCTCTTCCCCCTCCAGCTGATCCGGTTGTCTCCTCTTCCCCCTCCAGCTGATCCGGTTGTCTCCTCTTCCCCCTCCAGCTGATCCGGTTGTCTCCTCTTCTTCCCCTTCTTCTCCTGAATGACCCCCCAAGGATGGACAAGGACAGGAATGAGATGACTAATAGAATATTACACTTCACCTTGGAGATCCTCCACCTGCTGACCGGAGAGGTGAGGTGACCCATCTACATTTCCACCATTGTTGTCACCATCTACATTTCCACCATTGTTGTCCCCCATCTACATTTCCACCATTGTTGTCCCCATCTACATTTCCACCATTGTTGTCCCCCATCTACATTTCCACCATTGTTGTCCCCCATCTACATTTCCACCATTGTTGTCCCCCCCATCTACATTTCCACCATTGTTGTCCCCCATTTACATTTCCACCATTGTTGTCCCCCATTTACATTTCCACCATTGTTGTCCCCCATTTACATTTCCACCATTGTTGTCCCCCATCTACATTTCCACCATTGTTGTCCCCCATCTACATTTCCACCATTGTTGTCCCCCCATCTACATTTCCACCATTGTTGTCGCCATCTACATTTCCACCATTGTTGGCCCCCCACCTACATTTCCACCATTGTTGGCCTCCCATCTACAACATTTCCACCATTGTTGGCCCCCCCATCTACAACATTTCCACCATTGTTGGTCCCCCCCATCTACAACATTTCCACCATTGTTGGTCCCCCCATCTACAACATTTCCACCATTGTTGGCCCCCCATCTACAACATTTCCACCATTGTTGGCCCCCCATCTACAACATTTCCACCATTGTTGGCCCCATCTACATTTCCACCATTGTTGGCCCCATCTACATTTCCACCATTGTTGTCCCCATCTACATTTCCACCATTGTTGTCCCCCATCTACATTTCCACCATTGTTGTCTCCCCATCTACATTTCCACCATTGTTGTCGCCACCTACATTTCCACCATTGTTGCCCCCCCCCTACATTTCCACCATTGTTGTCGCCACCTACATTTCCACCATTGTTGCCCCCCCCCTACATTTCCACCATTGTTGGGCCCCCCCATCTACAACATTTCCACCATTGTTGGCCCCCCCATCTACAACATTTCCACCATTGTTGGGCCCCCCCATCTACAACATTTCCACCATTGTTGGGGCCCCCCCCCATCTACAACATTTCCAGCATTGTTGGTCCCCCCATCTACAACATTTCCACCATTGTTGGTCCCCCCATCTACAACATTTCCACCATTGTTGGCCCCCCATCTACAACATTTCCACCATTGTTGGCGCCCCATCTACAACATTTCCACCATTGTTGGCCCCCCATCTACAACATTTCCACCATTGTTGGGCCCCCCATCTACAAGCTGGGCCATTTCTATGGATACACCTTAATAAAATGGGAATGGTTGGTGATATTAACTTCCTGTTTGTGGCACATTAGTATATGTGAGGGGGGAAACTTTTCAAGATGGGTGGTGACCATGGTGGTCATTTTGAAGTCGGCCATTTTGAATCCAACTTTTGTTTTTTCAGTAGGAAGAGGGTCATGTGACACATCAAACTTATTGGGAATTTCGCAAGAAAAACAATGATGTGCTTGGTTTTATCTTAACTGTAACTTTTAACTTTAACGCAGTAACTGGGTCATTGCAGCAGATTTTAATGCAAGACACCCTATGAGACCACCCATCTCCCATGCTTCAGTTAGCAAACTGCTTGCTAAGTTTCTTGAAACTAGTTCAGTGTTGGATTTGCCAAAATGTGGACGCACGAAATCTGTCACTAATGAAGAAACATCAGTGGCTGTCCTCGCTTCATTCAGCAAGAGCCCACAGCGTAGCACAAGCCACATGTCACTGGAGAGCGGTATTAGTCTGACATCCCTTCGGCGGATATTAGCTACTCACAAATGGCACAAACTCCAGCTACTGCAGCATCTCAACGAGGATGACCAGATCAGCGCACTGAATCTGCAGAATGGGCAAAACAAAAATGTGAACAGGACCCTCAGTTTCCGCAGAAGATTTTGTTCAGTGATGAGGAAACTTTTATGTGAATGGTGAAGTTACCAAACAAAACCAGCGCTATTGGTCTGACACTAACCCACATTGGATAGATCCCTCCAAGACTGTTGGAACACAAACATTGATGGTCTGTTGTGGTATATGGGGTACAAAGATAGTGGGGCCATTCTTCATCACTGGAAACCTCAAGGCCACTGGATATGTGAAATTGCTCCATGATGTGTTTCCCTCTTTATGCACTGAAGCTGCACGTTCCCTGAGTTTTTCCAGCAAGATGGCGACCACCACATTATGGGTGTCAGGTCCGAGCATTCCTAGATGAACAGTTTCCTGGAAAGTGGATTGGTCGTCGTGGGCCAGTTGAATGGCCCCCAAGGTCTCCCGATCTGACCCCCTTAGACTTTTATCTTTGGGGTCATCTGAAGGCAATTGTCTATGCTATGAAGATACGAGATGTGCAGCACCTGAAACTACGGATACTGGAAGCCTGTGCTAGCATTTCTCCTGCGGTGTATATAGCAGTGTATACGGATACTGGAAGCCTGTGCTAGCATTTCTCCTGCGGTGTATATAGTAGTATATAGCAGTGTATACAGATACTGGAAGCCTGTGCTAGCATTTCTCCTGCGGTGTATATAGTAGTATATAGCAGTGTATACGGATACTGGAAGCCTGTGCTGGCATTTCTCCTGCGGTGTATATAGTAGTATATAGCAGTGTATACGGATACTGGAAGCCTGTGCTAGCATTTCTCCTGCGGTGTATATAGTAGTATATAGCAGTGTATACGGATACTGGAAGCCTGTGCTGGCATTTCTCCTGCGGTGTATATAGTAGTATATAGTAGTGTATACGGATACTGGAAGCCTGTGCTAGCATTTCTCCTGCGGTGTATATAGTAGTATATAGCAGTATATAGAGAAGAGGGTTGCATTGACAATCCAACACTATGAGCAGCACATTGAACACATTTTATAAGTGGTCAGAAACTTGTAAATAACTCATGAAGGAATAAAGTTACGTTAAAACCAAGCACATCATTGTTTTTCTTGTGAAATTCCCAATAAGTTTGATGTGTCACATGACCCTCTTCCTATTGAAAAAACAAAAGTTGGATTCAAAATGGCCGACTTCAAAATGGCCACCATGGTCACCACCCATCTTGAAAAATTTCCCCCCTCACATATACTAATGTGCCACAAACAGGAAGTTATCACCAACCATTCGCATTTTATTAAGGGTGTATCCATATAAATGGCCCACCCTGTACATTTCCACCATTGTTGTCCACCATTGTTGTCCTCCATCTACATTTTCACCATTGTTGTCCCCCATCTACATTTCCACCATTGTTGTCCCTCATCTACATTTCCACCATTGTTGTCCCCCATCTACATTTCCACCATTGTTGTCCCCCATCTACATTTCCACCATTGTTGTCCCCCATCTACATTTCCACCATTGTTGTCCCCCATCTACATTTTCACCATTGTTGTCCCCCATCTACATTTCCACCATTGTTGTCCACCATCTACATTTCCACCATTGTTGGTCCCCCCATCTACATTTCCACCATTGTTGGTCCCCCCATCTACATTTCCACCATTGTTGGTCCCCCCATCTACATTTCCACCATTGTTGGTCCCCCCATCTACATTTCCACCATTGTTGTCCCCCGTCTACATTTCCACCATTGTTGTCCCCCGTCTACATTTCCACCATTGTTGGTCCCCCGTCTACATTTCCACCATTGTTGGCCCCGCTACATTTCCACCATTGTTGGTCCCCATCTACATTTCCACCATTGTTATCCCCATCTACATTTCCACCATTGTTGTCCCCCGTCTACATTTCCACCATTGTTGGTCCCCCGTCTACATTTCCACCATTGTTGTCCCCCATCTACATTTCCACCATTGTTGTCCCCATCTACATTTCCACCATTGTTATCCCCATCTACATTTCCACCATTGTTGTCCCCATCTACATTTCCACCATAGTTGTCCCCCCATCTACATTTCCACCATTGTTGTTCCCCATCTTTGGCTCCGTTCTATGTTCTGGATGTCTCTTTGTAGGTGAGGTCTCCAGAACTGACCCCAGTATTCCAGATGTGCTCACTAGAGCTCTATACAGGGGGCACAATCTCCTCTTTGTAGTAAGGGAGGAATACTGGGGTCAGTCCCCTCATTGTCTCTCTCCATACACAGGATTACACCATAGTGAAGAAGACATGGGGGGAGTGTGTGGCCCCCAGCAGCCATCTCCATGAGTCAGGAGGACGGAGCAGGGCCCGGGGCCCCATCACAGATCCTCCACCTCACTCACCGATACATGAGGAGAAGATCCTAGAACTCACCCACAGGATCACTGAGCTGCTGACTAGAGAGGTGACCCTGCTGGGACATTATACAGTAATGGAGGGGTCTGGTGATGATTAGAGAGGTGACACTGCTGGGACATTATACAGTAATGGAGGGATCTGGTGATGACTGGAGAGGTGACCCTGATGGGACATTATACAGTAATGGAGGGGTTTGGTGATGATTAGAGAGGTGACACTGCTGCGACATTGTACAGTAATGAAGGGTTCTGGTGATGACTGGAGAGGTGACTTCTGGGACATTGTACAGTAATGGAGAAGTCTGGTGATGACTGGAGAGGTGACACTGCTGGGACATTATACAGTAATGGAGGGGTCAGGTGATGATTAGAGAGGTGACACTGCTGGGACATTATACAGTAATGGAGGGATCTGGTGATGACTGGAGAGGTGAAGCTGCTGGGACATTATACAGTAATGGAGGGGTCAGGTGATGATTAGAGAGGTGACACTGCTGGGACATTATACAGTAATGGAGGGGTCTGGTGATGATTAGAGAGGTGACACTGCTGGGACATTATACAGTAATGGAGGGGTCTGGTGATGACTGGAGAGGTGACACTGCTGGGACATTATACAGTAATGGAGGGGTCTGGTGATGATTAGAGAAGTGACACTGCTGGGACATTATACAGTAATGGAGGGGTCTGGTGATGATTAGAGAGGTGACACTGCTGGGACATTATACAGTAATGGAGGGGTCTGGTGATGACGGTATCATTGTGTGTCAGGTTCCTATAAGGTGTCAGGATGTGGCGGTCTATTTCTCCATGGAGGAGTGGGAGTATGTAGAAGGACACAAGGATCTGTACCAGGACAAAGTCATGATGGAGGATCACCGGCCCCTCACATCACAAGGTAAGAAGAGACATATGTATAGATATCACTCTCACTACCTAGTAACATAGAAATCTATCCAGCACTGATGTATTCATTCCCTGTGTGTTCCCTACAGATGGAGACACTGATAGAAATCCACCCGAGAGGTGTCCCCGCCCTCTGTATTCCCAGGACTGTCCAGAAGGAAATGTCCCAGAGAAGCATCAGGTAGATGGTGTTAAAGTTTCCAAATTATGACCATAAAGTGATTGATCCCATGCTCCGTTGCACCATAGGTCCCACCTGAATTAAAGGGGAACTCCATTTGATCTCGATAGGGACCCCGACGATCTCCTGCCCGGCGCCCAAGCTCTGCTCATGCAAGAATAAATAAATAATTATGATCAAAATGAGGGATCGACTGATATCGATTTTTTTTAGGGCCGATACCGATAATCTGTGGAGGTTAGGGCCGATAGCCGATAATTTATACCGATATTCCGGTATAAATTATCGGCTATTTCTATATATATATAATGCCCCCCTGACTTATAATACCCCCTGTCCTGTGCCCCTCACATATATTGCCCTCTGTCCAGTGCCCCTCACATATAACGCCCCATGTCCTGCCCCCTCAGGGGGCATTATATGTGAGGGTACAGGACAGGGGGCATTATAAGTCAGAGGGGCATTATATGGGAACATGACAGGGGGGGCTGTCATGTGCCCCCACATATAATCCCCCCTGTCCTGTGTTCCTCACATATAATACCCCCCTGATATGTGCCCCTCACTTAAATTTGCCCCCCCTCACTTACAATTTGCCCGTCCATCCATACAGCGCCCGAGCAGTGCTCACCTTTCTCACGCTGCTACGTTCTTGTACTGTGAGTGAGAGCTGCAGGGACGTGATCTCCGGGCGCCGGCGCGATGATGTGATGTCATCACGCCGGCCTGCCGTGGATCAGGGGCGTTGCTAGGTCTACAAAAGATCCGGGGCACTGGCCATGGCTGAGGGCAGAGCCACAAAAGGAGGGATCATAGGTGGCGGAGTCACTCGGCAGGGTCACTCAGTTTACAATATACACTATATACACAGTATACAGTATACAGTATGTCTGTGTACTTCCTTGCTTCTGTGCTCCAACCATTGCTCCTCTGGTCCGCAGCCTATGGGCCATAGCAGTAGGTACCCGGACCAGAGGAGCAGTGGTTGGAGCTCCAAAGGTAGCGCGTGCAGCTGCTGAATAATCACCGTCCTGTCCAGGGCCAGAGTGGGACCTAAGATAGGACTGTGCATATTAGACTATGCAGCCCTTTTTTTGTGGGGGACCCAGCAGTTGGACTCCCACCAAAATAAAATGGGCTGCATGGTGAAATCTCCTTGGTTCAAGTGGCTTTTCAGCTATTGCAAAGGAACAACTCCCATCATCCATGGAAAGCTTCAGGCATGATGGGAGTTGTAGTTTTGTCACAGCTTGAGAGCCACTTATTGGGGTACAGTTTCACTGCAGGACTTTCACAGCTCAGATGATAAACAGGCAGACGATACAATGGTTTGACTCACCGGAGACGTCTTCTCTGCTGTCTTGTCTTTTTTTCTTCATCTGGTCCAGACGCCAGGTCTTCTTCCTTCTTCTCTGCAGAGTTAACGCTTGGACATCATTGGTTCCTCATTGTCTGTATGAAGACAATAATCATTGTAATCCTGCCAGATACTATTCTGGGGGAGATTCATCAAAACCTGTCCAGAGGAAAAGTTGCTGAGTTGCCCATAGCAACCAATCAGATCACTTCTTTCATTTTTAACAAGGCCTCTGCAAAATGAAAGAAGCGATCTGATTGGTTGTTATGGGCAACTCAGCAACTTTTCCTCTGGACAGGTTTTGATAAATCTCCCCCTATGCCCTTAAATATAACCCTGCCAGACATCATGCCATACACTGTTTGGCAGAATCCCACCCTTGTGGTGACCTCCCCCGGACCCCTAAGCCCCCCCCCCCAGACTCATCTTTGTCCTCGTCTTTCAGACCTCTAAGGACTTGCCCACATTGCGCACATTCAGTCGGCAGGATTCTGCCTGCAGCAGGCGCCACCTCAGTCCTCAGTGATGGGACCACGCTGACAGCAATGCAGTGCGGCAGAATAAACATGTTCATTCTTTGGGAAGACGTCCATTGCGCCAGCATAATTTCACTGTGGCAATTCCACAGTATACACAGAGCAACAGAATCCCATTTTAAACAATAGGACTCTGCTGCTAGTGGATTTCCACAGTGAAATAATGCCAGCCGAATGTCCGCAGTGTGGATGAGCGCTTAGTCCCCCCAGACCTCTTAGTTCTCCTCCAGATCCCCCTTTTACCCTTGTTTGGAACCCTTAGTCCAGTGGTGTCCAAACTGTGGCCCTCCAGATGTTGCAAAACTACAATTCCCAGCATGCCCGTTCCATTGGCTGTCCGGGCATGCTGGGAGTTGTAGTTTTGTAACATCTGGAGGGCCACAGTTTGTACACCACTGCCTTAGTCACTCTCAGACCCTCTGTTACATAGTTACATAGTTAGTACGGTCGAAAAAAGACATATGTCCATCAAGTCCAACCAGGGAATTAAGGGGTAGGGGTGTAAGGGGATAAGGGGATAAGGGGTAGGGGTGCGGCGCGATATTGGGGAAGGGATGTAGTTTTATATTTGATTCATAAGCATTAATGTTATTTTGTTCCAGGAATGTAACTAACCCTGTTTTAAAGCTGTTAATTGTTCCTGCTGTGACCAGTTCCTGAGGTAGACCGTTCCATAAATTCACAGTCCTCACGGTAAAGAAGGCGTGCCGCCCCTTTAGACTAAACCTTTTCTTCTCCAGATGGAGGGAGTGCCCCCTCGTCCTTTGGGGGGGTTTAACCTGGAACAGTTTTTCTCCATATTTTTTGTATGGGCCATTTATATACTTGTATACGTTTATCATATCCCCCTTATACGTCTCTTCTCAAGACTAAACAATTGTAACTCCTTTAATCGCTCCTCATAGCTAAGATGTTCCAGGCCCCATATTAGTTTAGTCGCGCGTCTCTGCACCCTTTCCAACTCCGCAGTGTCCCTTTTATGGACAGGTGCCCAAAACTGATCAGCATATTCCAGGTGAGGCCGTACCAATGCTTTATAAAGGGGGAGTATTATACACTATAGACTGTACCAATGCTTTATAAAGGGGGAGTATTATACACTATAGACTGTACCAATGCTTTATAAAGGGGGAGTATTATACACTATAGACTGTACCAATGCTTTATAAAGGGGGAGTATTATACACTATAGACTGTACCAATGCTTTATAAAGGGGGAGTATTATACACTATAGACTGTACCAATGCTTTATAAAGGGGGAGTATTATACACTATAGACTGTACCAATGCTTTATAAAGGGGGAGTATTATACACTATAGACTGTACCAATGCTTTATAAAGGGGGAGTATTATACACTATAGACTGTACCAATGCTTTATAAAGGGGGAGTATTATACACTATAGACTGTACCAATGCTTTATAATGGGGGAGTATTATACACTATAGACTGTACCAATGCTTTATAAAGGGGGAGTATTATACACTATAGACTGTACCAATGCTTTATAAAGGGGGAGTATTATGTCCCTGTCCCTGGAGTCCAGGCCTCTTTTTATACATGACAATATCCTGCCGGTGCATTGCCGTGGAATGAGATTTGCCATAGAATGAGATGGTCCGCCTCCATCACATCCTATTGGCTCTCTCTTGTCACGTGACATATTTAAACGTCACGCATCGATGCGCACAGTAGTGTCAGTTTGGCTATCACAGGGAGAGGATCTCCTCACCCTGTGATAGCTGAAGCTGTACGGAGCTCTCATGGCCTCTGTGGCCCGACAGAAGATCACACATGTACGCAGCTCATACGGCTGCCTCATATACATTTACTGTTGATGCACAGCGCTATCGGGATCCCTATGCCCGATGGCGCTGTCATCAGGATCCCCACGCCCGCAGCTCTACACCCCGTCCCCCGCAGCTGTACTCCCCGTCCCCCGCATCTCTACTCCCCGTCCCCCGCAGCTCTACTCCCCGTCCCCCGCAGCTGTACTCCCCGTCCCCCGCATCTCTACTCCCCGTCCCCCGCAGCTCTACTCCCCGTCCCCCGCAGCTCTACTCCCCGTCCCCCGCAGCTCTACTCCCCGTCCCCCGCAGCTCTACTCCCCGTCCCTCCGTAGCTCTACTCCCCGTCCCTCCGTAGCTCTACTCCCCGTCCCGTTAACGCTCAGGGAGCGGGGAACAGAAAGTAGAGCATCGGGCGCAGGTCAAGTTATTCGCGTAGTGCTGCGCATGCGCAGTACTACTTTACCTGCGCCCGATGCTCTACTTTCTGTTCCCCGCTCCCTGAGCGTTAACGGGACGGGGAGTACAGCTGCGGGGGGCGGAGGACGGGGAGTAGAGCTGCGGGCGTGGGGCGCTCGCGGGGACGCACACTGATGACAGCGCCATCGGGCGTAGGAATCCCCATAGCGCTGTGGATCGCTCCCTGAGCGTTCACAGGGGACGGGGAGTAGAGCTGCGGGGGACGGGGAGTAGAGATGCGGGGGACGGGGAGTAGAGATGCGGGGGACGGGGAGTAGAGATGCGGGGGACGGGGAGTACAGCTGCGGGGGACGGGGAGTAGAGCTGCGGGGGACGGGGAGTAGAGATGCGGGGGACGGGGAGTACAGCTGCGGGGGACGGGGTGTAGAGCTGCGGGCGTGAGGATCCTGATGACAGCGCCATCGGGCATAGGGATCCCGATAGCGCTGTGCATCAACAGTAAATGTATATGAGGCAGCCGTATGAGCTGCGTACATGTGTGATCTTCTGTCGGGCCACAGAGGCCATGAGAGCTCCGTACAGCTTCAGCTATCACAGGGTGAGGAGATCCTCTCCCTGTGATAGCCAAACTGACACTACTGTGCGCATCGATGCGTGACGTTTAAATATGTCACGTGACAAGAGAGAGCCAATAGGATGTGATGGAGGCGGACCATCTCATTCTATGGCAAATCTCATTCCACGGCAATGCACCGGCCTTGGAAGCAGCAGCCTGACATTGTGCTATTCTGTAGTCTGTGATCTACAAGTCCCCCAGATCCTTCTCTACCAGTGACTCTGCCAGTTTAATCCCCCCTAAGACATACGACGCTGCAGGTTATTAGTATACACAGCCCCCCTCTATATACACAGCCCCCCTCTATATACACAGCCCCCCTCTATATACACAGCCCCCTCTATATCCACAGCCCCCTCTATATATACACAGCCCCCCTCTATATACACAGCCCCCCTCTATATACACAGCCCCCCCTCTATATACACAGCCCCCCCTCTATATACACAGCCCCCCTCTATATACACAGCCCCCCTCTATATACTCAGCCCCCCCTCTATATACACAGCCCCCCTCTATATCCACAGCCCCCTCTATATATACACAGCCCCCCTCTATATACACAGCCCCCCTCTATATACACAGCCCCCCCTCTATATACACAGCCCCCCCTCTATATACACAGCCCCCCTCTATATACACAGCCCCCCTCTATATCCACAGCCCCCTCTATATATACACAGCCCCCCTCTATATACACAGCCCCCTCCCTCATTCCATACTGCTCTCTCTCCCCCATCCTCCTTTTCACCCACCTTGTGGGGAGGACAGCTGAAGCAGCTCTGTGGCGGCGGGATGTCCTCCTCCTCCTCCTCCAGCCAGGGTACGGACCGTGACGTTAGGTGCCTGCGTCGTGTGCTGCGTCCCTGCCTGTTAACTTATCGCTGGTGTAATAAAGAAAACTGTGTCCCTGTAGCAGAATGTGACTCTCCTCCACAGGGACACAGTTTCCTTTATAACACCGGCCCGGAGCGAGGTCCCCTTCAGTGCCGAAGGGGAGGAGAGCGGGGAGGTCCGCATATGCTTTATTAAAAGTAAAAGTGCAAGGGCAGATGAACGGCCCCTGTAAATATGCCACTACCGCCTCCTGACATTCGGGGCTCCTTTGCTGACATATGGGGCTCAGGCCCCGGATAATTTGACCTAGTGACGCCCCTGCCGTGGATGGCAGCATGAGAAAGGTGAGGGAGCGGAGGAGCGGGACAGCTCCATCTCCACCATGCTGTCAGCTGTCAGGCAATTGCTCCGCACGGCAAAACAAGGCGTGCGCACGAATCGTGGGGCTTCAGTCCCGGCCTGAAGTTCAGGGCCGGGACTGAAGTCCCGCGATTCGTGCGCACGCCTTGTTTTGCGCATTATCGGCAGGTTAGAAGCCGATAACGGGAAAAAAACGTGAATATCGGCCGATAATCGGTCGATCCCTAATCAAAATACTAAATCCTCAATCCAAAGTCGTAGTAATAAAATACCAGAACCACAGGGCCGGTTCTGCCTATAGGCAAAATAGGCATCCGCCTATAGAAAGTAAGTAGCCAGAATCTGAAGCACCCGCCCAGCAAACCCCCCCCCCCTTTCCCCCAGTTTCATAATAATGTGCATTTTTCTGCCTGCTGGGGGAGCGCAGTGCCACCTCTGGGGCTGACAGGTTCATCCAGCATCCTGACATTGCGTGCGCCGCCATACATCCGCCCCAACCCCCGCCCTGAACCAGGAGGAGGTTTGTTACAGTGTGTCACCCCAGTAGTAAGGAGAAGGTTTGTTACAGTGTGTCACCCCAGTAGTAAGGAGATTACATGAGGAGGAGGTTTGTTACAGTGTGTCACCCCAGTAGTAAGGAGATTACATGAGGAGGAGGTTTGTTACAGTGTGTCACCCCAGTAGTAAGGAGATTACATGAGGAGGAGGTTTGTTACAATGTGTCACCCCAGTAGTAAGGAGATTACATGTGGAGGAGGTTTGTTACAATGTGTCACCCCAGTAGTAAGGAGATTACATGAGGAGGAGGTTTGTTACAGTGTGTCACCCCAGTAGTAAGGAGATTACATGAGGAGGAGGTTTGTTACAATGTGTCACCCCAGTAGTAAGGAGATTACATGAGGAGGAGGTTTGTTACAGTGTGTCACCCCAGTAGTAAGATTACATGAGGAGGAGGTTTGTTACAGTGAGTCGCCCCAGTAGTAAGAAGATTACATGAGGAGGAGGTTTGTTACAGTGAGTCGCCCCAGTAGTAAGAAGATTACATGAGGAGGAGGTTTGTTACAGTGTGTCACCCCAGTAGTGAGGAGATTACATGAGGGGAGGTTTGTTACAGTGTGTCACCCCAGTAGTAAGAAGATTACATGGGGAGGAGGTTTGTTACAGTGTGTCACCCCAGTAGTAAGGAGATTACATGAGGAGGAGGTTTGTTACAGTGTGTCACCCCAGTAGTAAGGAGATTACATGAGGAGGAGGTTTGTTACAGTGTGTCACCCCAGTAGTAAGGAGATTACATGAGGAGGAGGTTTGTTACAGTGAGTCACCCCAGTAGTAAGAAGATTACATGAGGAGGAGGTTTGTTACAGTGTGTCACCCCAGTAGTGAGGAGATTACATGAGGAGGGGTTTTGTTACAGTGTGTCACCCCAGTAGTAAGGAGATTACATGAGGGGATGTTTGTTACAGTGTGTCACCCCAGTAGTAAGGAGATTACATGGTGAGGAGTTTTGTTACAGTGTGTCACCCCAGTAGTAAGGAGATTACATGGTGAGGAGTTTTGTTACAGTGTGTCACCCTTAGTAGTAAGGAGATTACATGGGGAGGAGGTTTGTTACAGTGTGTCACCCCAGTAGTAAGGAGATTACATGAGGAGGAGGTTTGTTACAGTGTGTCACCCCAGTAGTAAGGAGATTACATGAGGGGAGGTTTGTTACAGTGTGTCACCCCAGTAGTAAGGAGATTACATGGGGAGGTTTGTTACAGTGTGTCACCCCAGTAGTAAGGAGATTACATGAGGAGGAGGTTTGTTACAGTGTGTCACCCCAGTAGTAAGGAGATTACATGAGGAGGAGGTTTGTTACAGTGTGTCACCCCAGTAGTAAGGAGATTACATGAGGAGGAGGTTTGTTACAGTGAGTCACCCCAGTAGTAAGAAGATTACATGAGGAGGAGGTTTGTTACAGTGTGTCTCCCCAGTAGTGAGGAGATTACATGAGGAGGGGTTTTGTTACAGTGTGTCACCCCAGTAGTAAGGAGATTACATGAGGGGAGGTTTGTTACAGTGTGTCACCCTTAGTAGTAAGGAGATTACATGGGGAGGAGGTTTGTTACAGTGTGTCACCCCAGTAGTAAGGAGATTACATGAGGAGGAGGTTTGTTAGTGTGTGTCACCCCAGTAGTAAGGAGATTTCATAAGGAGGAGGTTTGTTACAGTGTGTCACCCCAGTAGTAAGGAGATTACATGGGGAGGAGGTTTGTTACAGTGAGTCACCCCAGTAGTAAGAAGATTACATGAGGAGGAGGTTTGTTACAGTGTGTCACCCCAGTAGTGAGGAGATTACATGAGGAGGGGTTTTGTTACAGTGTGTCACCCCAGTAGTAAGGAGATTACATGAGGGGAGGTTTGTTACAGTGTGTCACCCTTAGTAGTAAGGAGATTACATGGGGAGGAGGTTTGTTACAGTGTGTCACCCCAGTAGTAAGGAGATTACATGAGGAGGAGGTTTGTTACAGTGTGTCACCCCAGTAGTAAGGAGATTACATGGGGAGGAGGTTTGTTACAGTGTGTCACCCCATGAGTATGGTGGGGTGTTTCAAAGGGCCAAGCCATTAGGTGGGTTAAAAAGCCTTAAAATAATTTTGCCTAGGGTGGTAAAACCCACAATAAGATATAATAATAGACATGTCCCCCATGACTTCTCGGGTCACTTACCTCTTCTATAAAACATTGTGATGGAAAGGAAAGTGAAATAAAAGGGGAGGGCGGGGCTTCTTCTAATCTTCCCACAGGTGACTGAGCTGGAGACACCACAGCCCAGTATAGAAGGGAAATACTTTTCCCGCCAATGGGCCTCCAGCCAATCAGAATGCTGTTGTTGGGCTGGAGCATCGCTGGGCAGAAGATCATGGTTACCGGGCAGAATCTGATCCTCCAATCAGAAGCAGGAATCCATCTCTCAGCAGAACAGCTGTTACCGGGCAGAATAACTGAGGAAAACAACCTGTGGAGATAAAGGAGGAAGAAGGAAATAAGGAGGAGGGGGACATGTATACTGGGGACCATGGGGCCGTGTGCCCCCCCAGGTTATAATGGAATTCGGGAGCCCCTTTATTTATTGTTTATTTTTTTGCTCTTTAGGGTGAAGATCTGATGAATATTAAGGTTGAGGTTAAAGATGAACCAGAAGATGAGACGGATTTGGGGGCCGATCAGCAGTGTAAGGAGGGGGAGACTTTTATTGGTGGAGGGTCTCCTAGATACTACTACACCCATCATCTGATCATCACATGGAATAATCTATTCATCACTGTGTGTTCCCTACAGATGGAGTCATTGATAGAAATCCACCCGAGAGGTGTCCCCGCCATCTGTATTCCCAGGACTGTCCAGAGGGAAATGTCCCAGAGAAGCATCAGGTAGATGAGGCTGATCCTATATCTGTATAGGGGGGTCCTGCAGTCATAAATGTGGGAATAGATTTTGGGGGTCTCTGTTGCTCCTCCTGTCTGCTGTATTGTAGTGAATTGTTCTATATGTCACATCAGGGGGAAGATCTGACTAATAATAAAGTGGAGGATGAAGAAGAGAGGATGAGGGGCCATCACCCGTGTATGAGGGAAGTGAAGGAGGAAATTCCAGGAGGTGTTACCCCAGGTATGTAATAATTCCAGGAGGTGTTACCCCAGGTATGTAATAATTCCGGGAGGTGTTACCCCAGGTATGTAATAATTCCAGGAGGTGTTGTCCCAGGTATGTAATAATTCCAGGAGGTGTTGTCCCAGGTATGTAATAATTCCAGGAGGTGTTACCCCCTGGAATGTAATAATTCCAGGAGGTGTTACCCCCCGGAATGTAATAATTCCGGGAGGTGTTACCCCAGGTATGTAATAATTCCAGGAGGTGTTACCCCAGGTGTGTAATAATTCCAGGAGGCGTTACCCCAGGTATGTTATAATTCCAGGAGGCGTTACCCCAGGTAGGTAATAATTCCGGGAGGTGTTACCCCAGGTATGTAATAATGCCAGGAGGTGTTACCCCAGGTATGTAATAATGCCAGGAGGTGTTACCCCAGGTATGTAATAATGCCAGGAGGTGTTACCCCAGGTAGGTAATAATGTCAGGAGGTGTTACCCCAGGTAGGTAATAATGTCAGGAGGTGTTACCCCAGGTAGGTAATAATGTCAGGAGGTGTTACCCCAGGTAGGTAATAATGCCAGGAGGTGTTACCCCCAGGTAGGTAATAATGCCAGGAGGTGTTAAACCAGGTATGTAATAATTCCAGGAGGTGTTACCCCAGGTAGGTAATAAAGGATTTACAGAGGGAATTCAGAAAACGTTTCTTGTTTTTGTTTTTTAATCAGATGACAAATCCTTCCCAGCAATGTCATCAGATCAGACATAATATTAGTGTGAACCCATCCGGAAGATCAATTAACCCCTTAAGGACTCAGGGTTTTCCTTTTTGCACTTTCTTTTTTCCTCCTCAGGCCCATATAAGGCTCGTTTTATCCGCTACTCATTTTACTTTTTAATGACATCAATCAATTAATAATAAAATCTACCGTGTAACCAAAAAACTATTAAAAATCACTTTTCAGTAAAAATGACTCCATATCTGTCATTTTGGTTCCTACGGTTACCGGAGGATAAAGAAATTCTAACTCCATGCTCCCAAATCTGTATGTTTAATATTGTCCTGACCCCTATAACTTTCTGATTTTTCCGTCTACAGGATTATGAGGCTCATTTTCTGCGCAGTCGTCTGTAGTTTTTATCGATACCATTTTTTTATGGGACTTTTTGATCACTTTTTTATACCTTTTTATTTTATTTTGTGTGGGGGGAGTATACAAATTGACCAAAAATACTACATTTTTTTTTTATTTTAAATTTATATGGGATTTGGGAAAAGGGGGGGGGGTGATTCAAACATTTATTAACATTTTTTTTTTTTTACACTATTTTTTGCCCCCATAGGAGACTATACCATGTGATCTTCTGATTACATACACTGTTCTGTACCTTTAGCATAGCATTGATCAGTGTTATCTGCGCTCGATTGCTCCAGCCTGCTGAGCCAGGCTGGAGCAACGCAGAAGAGATCGGATGACGAGGAGCCAGGTAAGTGCCCTCCCACCGTCCTCTCAGCTGATCGGGACACCACGGTTTCACTGCGGTGGTCCCTATCAGCTCCGCTGAGCTACAGGGGATGCTTTTTTTTTATTTTAGATGCCGCAATCAAGTTTAATTGCAGCATCTAATGAGTTAATACCGGGCATCAAAGCAATTGGTGATATACGGCATTAGACACGGGTCCCAGCCGTTGTTAGCTACCGAGACCACCCCGCTATGATGTGGGGTCAGCTCGTGACCCTGCATCATAGCAGGGTAGTGGAAACAGGGCGTACAGGTACACCCTGCGTCCTTCTTCAGTGTATGATTAGCGCTTTTAAGGTGGGACCCCCGCCGGCCGTCTGCTTCTGCACTAAAGTTTCTATGCCCTCCCCCGTTGTTTGAATACTCATTATCTTCATCTCCACATCCCAGTGACGTGGAGTCACCTATCCCCTGAGCGCAGCGCTCTGTTTGCATAGCGCATGCGCATAAAGATTTTACCCAGCTCTCCCGTCCTGATGACATGAGAGCTCTGCATACTGCTCTCACTACCCGCAGTGCCATTGTGCATGCGCCAGTCCCTCGCTACACCCGGGAGTCGGGAGGCTTCAGTATTGACGTACACACAGCATCATGCGCATCAATTTTTGTCTTATGTATCTGTGTCCTCTCCCTATCAGGTCCTCTTAGTACTTCCGGGTTGGGCCCTAGTATAATTCCCAGAATGCATTGCTTTCCCTCTACTCTCCATCACAGTCCTCACACAGCAAGTTTCCTGCCTAGAACATTCTGCAGCACCTGCTGTAATCATTCCCTGTCTGCTCCTCTGCCTGTATCATTGCTCAGCACGCTGTAACCACACCTTGTTCTCCATACATGTCCCAATAGAGATATATTAGTACGTTACATGTCTCGGGGTGATAACTTTTTGTGATAACGGAATATCCCTTTAAAATGTTTTAATTCATCAATTCAAATGTGAGAACAAAATGAAGGACAAAGTCCTGGACGCCATCACTGACGTTATAAAGTGTTTATAAAGCTTTATTTACATAAAACAAGGAAGTATTCATACCCCTACTTACTGCTGGAGCAAAATGTATCAAAAACTGCAAAAATATAATAAATGTCTCTACTCTCCTCCCAAACAGGAAATCTCTGTAAGAACAAAGAAGACGTCATGTTATCTGTGAGTGATAAAGGAGAAGATGGAGGGATCATAGAGCGCTCCTCAGGAGAAGATGGAGAGATCATAGAGCGCTCCTCAGGAGAAGATGGAGGGATCATGGAGCGCTCCTCAGGAGAAGATGGAGAGATCATGGAGCGCTCCTCAGGAGAAGATGGAGAGATCATGGAGCGCTCCTCAGGAGAAGATGGAGAGATCATGGAGCGCTCCTCAGGAGAAGATGGAGGGATCATGGAGCGCTCCTCAGGAGAAGATGGAGAGATCATGGAGCGCTCCGCAGGACAAGATGGAAAGATCATGGAGCGCTCCGCAGGACAAGATGGAGAGATCATGAAGTGCTCCTCAGGAGAAGATGGAGAGATCATGGAGCGCTCCTCAGGAGAAGATGGAGGGATCATGGAGCACTCCTCAGGAGAAGATGGAGAGATCATGGAGCGCTCCGCAGGACAAGATGGAGAGATCATGGAGCGCTCCTCAGGAGAAGATGGAGAGATCATGGAGCGCTTCTCAGGAGAAGATGGAGAGATCATGGAGCGCTTCTCAGGAGAAGATGGAGAGATCATGGAGCGCTCCTCAGGAGAAGATGGAGAGATCATGGAGCGCTCCTCAGGAGAAGATGGAGAGATCATAGAGCGCTCCTCAGGAAAAGATGGAGGGATCATGGAGCGCTCCTCAGGACAAGATGGAGAGATCATGGAGCGCTTCTCAGGAGAAGATGGAGAGATCATGGAGCGCTCCTCAGGAGAAGATGGAGAGATCATGGAGCGCTCCTCAGGAGAAGATGGAGAGATCATAGAGCGCTCCTCAGGAAAAGATGGAGGGATCATGGAGCGCTCCTCAGGACAAGATGGAGAGATCATGGAGCGCTCCTCAGGACAAGATGGAGAGATCATGGAGCGCTCCTCAGGACAAGATGGAGAGATCATGGAGCGCTCCTCAGGACAAGATGGAGAGATCATGGAGCGCTCCTCAGGAGAAGATGGAGAGATCATGGAGCGCTCCTCAGGAGAAGATGGAGAGATCATGGAGCGCT
>NW_026610694.1:0-27500 GCF_029499605.1 Hyla sarda
CATATCTATCTATCTATCTATCTCATATCTATCTATATTCTATCTATCTATATCTATCTATCTCATATCTATCTATTTATTTATCTATCTCATATCTATCTCATATCTATCTCATATCTATCTATCTATATCATATCAATCTACTATCTATCTATCTATCTATCTATCTATCTATCTATCTATCTATCTATCTAGTCCAAATAAAAGCAGCACCTCCAGACAATACTTCAGACTTGTAGATGGTGCAAGCACTTAGGGGGAGATTTATTAAAACCTGTGCAGAGGAAAAATTGCCCAGTTGCCCATAGCAACCAATCAGATCGCTCCTTTCATTTTTCACCAACGTTTCGGTGATCTCTCATCATCACCATTTTCAAGACTTGAAAATGGTGATGAGAGATCACCGAAACATTGTCTACTGCATCATGGAAGAAAACACTGCTAGTTTGATTCACGGATATTGGTGTGCTGCATATATTTACTTTATCTATCTATCTATCTGTCTATCTATCTCTCTCATATCTATCTATCTATCTATCTATCTCATATCTATCACCTATTTATCTATCCATCTCATATCTATCTGTCTATCTATCTATCTATCTCATATCTCTCTTATATCTATCTCATATCTATCTGTCTATCTATCTATCTCATATCTCTCTTATATCTATCTCATATCTATCTGTTTATCTATCTATCTCATATCTATCTATCTATCTATCTAGACAAAGAATAAGTCAGCCAGCACTTTAGTTGATACCAAACTATTATATGGACCTGGCCTACAGGTGCATGCTACTAGGCTAGATATACAGCAACAGAAGAATGCAGCAGCACACTGACAGCACAAAGATATAGGTGCAACATGAATATGCAGTTAAAACATGAAGAGCTATTCAGCTATGGTGTAATAGATGCAAATGTGAAACTATGAAATAGTGAGGCACTTAGCTCGCAAATTTGTCTCCGCCGGCGGTCAAATAGCTTGGACCGTCCCACCGCGATAAGGTGGCCTCCTTGGGACGGACCCTACACTGTGAATATGCCTCTGTGTGAACAGTTCAGTAAGCATGTCAGGGTCTGGAACATCCAAGACACCTTATATACACACCTGATAGAGGTGGGTGGGGTGCCAAGGGAGGCCACCTTATCGCGGTGGTACGGTCCAAGCTATTTGACCGCCGGCGGAGACAAATTTGCGAGCTAAGGGGGAGATGTATCATTGCATTTAGACCATTTTTCACGTCTACAAATTTTGCGCAATTGCGCTTTTTTTGCATAGAGCTGCGTTTTTTTTGGTGGACAGTTTTCTAAAGTTGTCACCAGTTTGGTCTACAGTACACCACCTAATCCAGTGGACTGGTATTTATCAATTGCGCAAAAAAAAAAGTAGATGTTTTTTTGCGCAATTGCGCTTTTTTGCAAGAAAAGTAGTCTAAACCTAAGAGTGCTAGCAAGAACTCGTAGAAAATGGCATACGGTGGAAGATGCAGGTGGGGGAAGCAGGAGCCGTCTCTCAGCACTGCAGTACTACAACTACTCCCATCATGGGACAGAATCTGTCCCATAATGGGAGTAGTTGTAGTACTGCAGCACTGAGAGACGCACATCCCCCGTCTGTGGGACTCTATTGTGACTGTTAGGACTACTACTCCAATCATGGACAGACTCTGTCCATTATGGGAGTTGTAGTCCTGGGGCTGAAGGACAGATCGCAGCAGGTCATTCTCCAGAGACCCGCTGCAATCTGCATTTATTAACTTAAAAAGCCGGCGGTACATGCGGCTCTACTGCGCTACCGCCGGCTCCCGTATGCAGATGTCACAATTCATAATCCCCGCCTCCGGGAGAGGGGAGCTCTGATTGGTGGAAAGCTATTCACCACTATACACCAATCAGAGCTCCTGTCTTCTGGTGGGGATTATGAATTGTGACAGGTCTATACAGGGGAGCGAGTGGAGCCGCTTCTACTGTATATAATTGTTATGTGTATTTCCCCCCCAGACTAATACTGACCCCTTCTATAGTGAGCGCTGGGACCGCTGTGTGATTGACAGGTCCCCAGCGCAAGTGTCCGGCCCCACTGACCTTTATATGTTATAAATCTTTATGATACACACTGCCCGTCCTCCTCTTCATTCTTCTGATACCGGAGCCGCGCGGCTTCTGCTTTCACTATAGTCAGAGCGCCCCCTACCGTTGTCTGGCCCCAGCCCCGTGCAGTGTGGAGGCAGGGAGGGGGCGCTCTGTCTATAGACTATGATACAGAAGCCGCGCGTCTCCGGTATCAGAAGAATGAAGAGGAGGACGGGCAGTGTGTATCATAAAGATTTATTACATATAAAGGTCAGTGGGGCCGGACACTTGCGCTGGGGACCTGTCAATCACACAGCGGTCCCAGCGCTCACTATAGAAGGGGTCAGTATTAGTCTGGGGGGGGGGGGGGGGTACAGTACACATAACAATTATATACTGTAGAAGCGGGTCCACCTGCTCCCCTGTATAGACCTGTCACAATTCATAATCCCCGCCAGAAGACAGGAGCTCTGATTGGTGTATAGTGGTGAATAGCTTTCCACCAATCAGAGCTCCGGTCTCCCGGCGGCAGGGATTATGAATCGTGACATCTGTATACAGGAGGCGGCGGGGAGTGCAGTGTTGCCGCATGTACCGCTGGCTTTTTAAGTTAGTAAATGCAGATCGCAGCGGGTCTCTGGAGAATGACCTGCTGCGATCTGTCCTTCAGCCCGAGGACTACAACTCCCATCATGGACAGAGCCTGTCCATGATGGGAGTAGTAGTCCTAACAGTCACAATACAGTTTCACAGCTGGGGGATGTGTAAGAGCCATCCCTCAGCACTGTGGTACTGCAACTACTCCCATCATGGGACACAACATTTCCCATGATGGGAGTAGTAGTCCAAGGGCAGACTGACGGATCTCAGGGGTCGCACTCTTGAGACCCCTTGCAACTTCTCCGCCCCTGCCCCCTAGTGATGACATCATTAGGGGGCGGAGCTTCACAGTCCAGGCCTGAAGCCAGGGTGGTAAGTATGGCTCTGTTCTCATTATGCGTTTTGCATAATGGGAACAGAGCCTTTCTGGCAGTGTGTTCCCAAACTGGGAGACTCCAGCTGTTGTTTACCTACAGCCCCCATGATGGGAGTTGTAGTTTAGCAACAATTGGAGGCTCCCTCTTTAGGAACACACTGCATTATGTGCGCTCTCCCCAGGGGAGAGCGCCAAAAATGTACTGACCCATTTTTCGTGTTTTTATTGTCATTTCAGATAAGTGAATGCAGAGGACTACCTGAGATTCGGTGGAGTGTGACGATGACTAGCATTTTTTTAATGTCAATAAAAGGGTTAACGAGGGCTGTGGGGGAGTGTTTTTTTAAATACATTTTTTATTTCATGTGTTGTGTTTTTTATAATTGAAATTTCAGGCTTAGTAGTGGAAGCCGTATTGTAGACGGAATCTATTACTAAGCTGGCCTTAGCGTTAGCCCCGAAAACAGCTAGCACTAACCCCCAATTATTACCCCACAATTATCACCGCCACAGGGGTGCCGGGAAGAGCCGGTACCAACAGGCCCGGAGCATCAAAAATAGCGCTCCTTGGCATAGGCGGTAACAGGCTGGGGTTATTTAGGCTGGGGAGGGCCAGTAACAATGGTCCTTGCCCATTCTGGTAATGTCAGGCTGTTGCTGATTGGTTGGTGTCTGATTGACACTGAAAATATGGGGAAGCCTATGTGTTGTTTTTTTTTTGTAATAAAAAAAAGTGTGTGGTTCCCCATATTTTCAGTGTCAGTCAGATACCAACCAATCACAACAGCCTGACGTTACCAGTGTGGGCGAGGACCATTGTTACTGGCTCTCCCCAACCTAAATAACCCCAGCCAGGAGTGCTATTTTTGACACTCCAGGCCTGTTGGTACTGGCTCTTCCCGGCAACCCTGTGGCGGTGGGTAACGGGGTAATAATAGGGGGTTAGTGCTAGCTGTTTTTGTGGCTAACGCTAAGCCAGGCATTGAAAAAAAATGTATATAAAAAAAAAAAAAACACTCCCCACACAGCCCTCATTAAACCTTTTATTGACATTAAAAAAAAGCTGGTCATCATCGCAATACACTGAATCTGACGTAGTCCTCCCCATTCACGTATCTGAAAAGAGAAAAAAAAAAAGGTTAGGACATCATTTGCGATCTCACCTGGTGAGTGCGCCCATACTGCAGTGTGTAACAGGGAGCCTCCAACTGTTCTTGTCTGCCTACTGTATCCTGTATATACAGTCATCTATAGATGGCTGTATATACAGGAGAGCGCACAAAGATTTAACTCAGAGCTGCAGTGTGGGTTAATTCTTTCCTTGCTGGGCTCCTGTATAGTATACATGGATACACTATGCCCCCTGTATACTATACAGCGGGCGGAGGTAAGTAGTGATGCTCTCCACCCTGTATATGTATATGCTATACATCACTCCTCACCTCCTTACACCCCGTGGGGCTGGCGCTCTGCATCCGACCCATGGAGTAGTACCTGCAGTGAAAAAAATGCACACAGGGTACAAAAATGTTTGTTTCCGCACACCAGCAAAAATGCAAGAAAAAACACAAGGGGAGAGATTAATCAAAACCTATGTAGAGGAAGAGTGGTGCAGTTGCCCATAGCAACCTATCAGATTGCTCCTTTCATTTTTGTAAAGAAGCAATCTGATTGGTTGTCATGGGCAACTGCACTACTCTTTCTCTGTACAGTTTTTGATAAATCTCCCCCCCAAAAAACCTCAGTGAAATCCTGAAAAACAATAGAACAAAAGCCCAGCGTCCAGGATACACCACTATTCCTGTGAGGTGTAGATCAGGTCTACAAATAGAACTTTGTGGAGATTTAGACCATTGCACGAAATTTATCATGGGGCTTGCACAAGTTTGATAAATTTGGAGAAATTGCTCCAAATTTAGACCAACCAAAATGATCTACAAAAAACGTCTACCAACAACAACATTGATACATCTCCCCCTAAGTGCCTCACTATTTCATAGTTTAACATTTGCATCTATTACACCATAGCTGTATAGCTCTTCATGTTTTAACTGCATATTCATGTTGCACCTATATCTTTGTGCTGGCAGTGTCCTGCTGCATTCTTCTGTTGCTGTATATCTATCTATCTATCTATCTCATATCTATCTGTCTATCTATCTATCTCATATCTATCTATCTAGAAAAATAAAGCCAGTGCAGTACTCCATAAAGTGAAAAACGGGGTGATTTATTCCATCAAAAAAACGTTACCTAATGGGGGCATTACCTACCTGATGAAACTACCTACTGGGGGCATTACCTATCTGGGGGAACTACCTACTGGGGGCATTACCTTCTACATACCTACTGGGGGCATTACCTACTACATGCTTACTGGGGGCAATAAATACGACCTACCTGGAGGCATCAACTACTACCTACTGGGGATATTACCTACCTGGAGGCATCACCTACTAGGTACATTATCGATCTGCTTGGGTATCCTATCTTATAGGGGTATTCCCTACCTACCCACTGTGGGCTTTACCTGTGTGATGGGGGAAACGATGTAAAGGGACCTGTCTACCCCCTTGAGTGACCAACTGCCTAAAGGAGGGGGGGCTACCTACTCTTCCCCCCAACCCACTTTTCTACCCACTATACTGAGCGCTATAAGCGCTGGAAAAGTGCAGAGTCTTAAATGTTTGTTTGGCAGGTTCTGTGGAGTTGTGGCTGGAAGAAATAGTCATGACGGTCTGGGCCGGATGGATAAGAAAAGGAAATTGACTGACACCGATCAGAGAAGACGTCACCTGATGTAACTTTATGTAATCTCTTATATGGTCTGTAGAGCCTGTGTAGAGCTGAGGCACTAACTTCTGTGTAAAGGGGTTTATTCAGTATTTGTATGGTAATATTATCCTGTTACTATGTGGAGGTAATGTGTAGTCATAGTGTGGTACAATTATTTGAACCTTGTATAGAGCTGTTGTTGGTTATACTGGTCTGTGGTCTATGGTCTATTTATCAACTGCTGGTTTGGTGTATGTTGAGTAACTTATACAAAGTAAGAGATTATTATTATTATTATTATTGTCTTCTATTCTTTAAAGTAAACATTTTTGGATTATTCTTAGTTCTGACCCAGTTGCATGGAATAATGGTCTACTGTAGTGTTTTCCAACCAGGGTGCCTCCAGCTGTTGCAAAACTACATTTTCCAGCATGCCCAAGCAGCCAAAAGCTGTCTGGACATGCTGGAGGCACCCTGGTTGGGAAAAGCTGGTCTACAATAAAGCTATTGAAGTGCAAAGTTCATATTCATATTTATGTATGTGTTTTAAAATGAATGCTTTCCCCTTTTATGAACAAGTATATAATTACGATATGCCATGAGCTTGAAAAATTACGCAATATGGGGCTGGTATGCAACTTTTTCCAGGGCTGGTTTTTATCCCCAGTCCGGCCCTGCCCGTGGCTGTTGGTTTTATACCGTTTGGGGACAGCCAAGGAGGCGTCAGCAGGCAACACAGGTAAGTGTGTGCTTGTGTGTGTGTGTGTGTTTCCTATGCAGATCCTAAACCCAGTATCAAATGCAAGTAGGAGGAGTAAGAAGGGTTCCTGCCAAAGCCAGGTTATGGATTGCATTTAAAAATGGTCCATCAGAGTGAAATGGACTCCCATCTTCCTGCTTAGCAATAATGATATGGGTTTAGGGTCTGCTGTGTGTACTGGTGGGTGACTGCCACCCAGCCAGAGTGTGTATGGGAGGCTGCCAGCCAGCCTCCCTTCCTACAAGTAGTGATGGTGCATGTGAAGGGGACAGCGTTGGTTCCTCCCCTTTCACAGTTATCACTTCTCATCCTTCCTTTTGGCTGGTATCAAATGTGGTGTCTGTTTATATCAGTTTAATATCTGATATGTCCCCTATCTGATAGCAGATATTAAGTGCACCACCAGGTTTCAGTGTTGGAAAGAAAGGTTATCTGTTTATTTGCTGCAGCTGCAGCTGCTTGCTGGCTAGTCCAGTGGGCCCCTACTGCAGGCAAAAGACAATAGGTGGTGCCTATGTGCCTAGGTGGATAGGACATCAGCTATGAGGCATTTGTTTGTACAAACTGCTGCTCACAACTAATGTTGTAATATAGTGTCTCCATCTGCTGGTGGTATTGAATAAGCAATAGTGCAATGATAGGGTTTGAAAAAGAAGAAAAATAAGAAGCAGCAGCATAGGAAAGAAGGAAAACATGGAGAGAAGAAAAAAAGAAGGTAAAAATGAGGTGAAAACATGTTTAAAAAAGTATTTCCATCTCTCTCTCTCTCTATATGTATATACATATATATATATATATATATATATATATATATATATATATTTATATATATATACATATAGAGAGAGAGATAAATATATATAGAGATAGTTGGGTGGATAGATAGATAGATAGATAGATAGATACACATACATACATACATACATACATACATACATACATACGTGTGTATTGTTGGAGTTGCAAACATGGGTGCACTTGACAAACTCAGTGCGGCTATTCCCCATTGAAAGATTGTTGCACCCAGGACCCTTAGCACTGGGATATGCTACTCAATACCACTGGCATGGCCAGGTGTAAACAACATCTGACCTTTGTTGTGTATGTAACCATGGAGATTGTGATGTCGCCTAGGCCCACCAAAGAACAGCCTTGTCAGAAGCAGCACTGCCATGAGCAGAAGTAGCAGCACCATAGGTTGTCAAATAAGTTGGATTTAACCAAGACAAGTGAGTCCAATAGGATGCAGGTATGTCCTCTATCCTTACAGCTTCCCGTGGCTGTTGGTTTTATACCGTTTAGGGACAGCCAAGGAGGCGTCAGCAGGCAACACAGGTAAGTGTGTGCTTGTATGTGTGTGTGTGTGTGTGTGTGTGTGTGTGTGTTTCCTATGCAGATCCTAAACCCAGTATCAAATGCAAGTAGGATGTAACCATGGAGATTGTGATGTCGCCTAGGCCCACCAAAGAACAGCCTTGTCAGAAGCAGCACTGCCATGGCTGTTGGTTTTATACCGTTTGGGGACAGCCAAGGAGGCGTCAGCAGGCAACACATGTAAGTGTGTGCTTGTGTGTGTGTGTGTTTCCTATGCAGATCCTAAACCCAGTATCAAATGCAAGTAGGAGGAGTAAGAAGGGTTCCTGCCAAAGCCAGGTTATGGATTGCATTTAAAAATGGTCCGTCAGAGTGAAATGGACTCCCATCTTCCTGCTTAGTAATAATGATATGGGTTTAGGGTCTGCTGTGTGTACTGGTGGGTGACTGCCACCCAGCCAGAGTGTGTATGGGAGGCTGCCAGCCAGCCTCCCTTCCTACAAGTAGTGATGGTGCATGTGAAGGGGACAGCGTTGGTTCCTCCCCTTTCACAGTTATCACTTCTCATCCTTCCTTTTGGCTGGTATCAAATGTGGTGTCTGTTTATATCAGTTTAATATCTGATATGTCCCCTATCTGATAGCATATATTAAATGCACCACCAGGTTTCAGTGTTGGAAAGAAAGATTATCTGTTTATTTGCTGCAGCTGCTTGCTGTCTAGTCCAGTGGGTCCCTACTGCAGGCAATAGACAATAGGTAGTGCCTATGTGCCTAGGTGGATAGGACATCAGCTATGAGGCATTTGTTTGTACAAACTGCTGCTCACAACTAATGTTGTAATATAGTGTCTCCATCTGCTGGTGGTATTGAATAAGCAATAGTGCAATGATAGGGTTTGAAAAAGAAGAAAAATAAGAAGCAGCAGCATAGGAAAGAAGGAAAACATGGAGAGAAGAAAAAAAGAAGGTAAAAATGAGGTGAAAACATGTTTAAAAAAGTATTTCCATCTCTCTCTCTCTATATGTATACACATATATATATATATATATATATATATATATATATATTTAAAAGAAAAAAAAATTATATATATATATATATATATATATATATATATATATACATATAGAGAGAGAGAGAGAGAGAGATAAATATATATAGAGATAGATGGGTGGATAGATAGATAGATAGATAGATACACATAGATACACATACATACATACATACATACATACATACGTGTGTATTGTTGGAGTTGCAAACATGGGTGCACTTGACAAACTCAGTGCGGCTATTCCCCATTGAAAGATTGTTGCACCCAGGACCCTTAGCACTGGGATATGCTACTCAATACCACTGGCATGGCCAGGTGTAAACAACATCTGACCTTTGTTGTGTATGTAACCATGGAGATTGTGATGTCGCCTAGGCCCACCAAAGAACAGCCTTGTCAGAAGCAGCACTGCCATGAGCAGAAGTAGCAGCACCATAGGTTGTCAAATAAGTTGGATTTAACCAAGACAAGTGAGTCCAATAGGATGCAGGTATGTCCTCTATCCTTACAGCTTCCCGTGGCTGTTGGTTTTATACCGTTTGGGGACAGCCAAGGAGGCGTCAGCAGGCAACACAGGTAAGTGTGTGCTTGTATGTGTGTGTGTGTGTGTGTGTGTGTGTGTGTGTGTGTGTGTTTCCTATGCAGATCCTAAACCCAGTATCAAATGCAAGTAGGAGGAGTAAGAAGGGTTCCTGCCAAAGCCAGGTTATGGATTGCATTTAAAAATGGTCCATCAGAGTGAAATGGACTCCCATCTTCCTGCTTAGCAATAATGATATGGGTTTAGGGTCTGCTGTGTGTACTGGTGGGTGACTGCCACCCAGCCAGAGTGTGTATGGGAGGCTGCCAGCCAGCCTCCCTTCCTACAAGTAGTGATAGTGCATGTGAAGGGGACAGCGTTGGTTCCTCCCCTTTCACAGTTATCACTTCTCATCCTTCCTTTTGGCTGGTATCAAATGTGGTGTCTGTTTATATCAGTTTAATATCTGATATGTCCCCTATCTGGTAGCATATATTAAGTGCACCACCAGGTTTCAGTGTTGGAAAGAAAGGTTATCTGTTTATTTGCTGCAGCTGCTTGCTGGCTAGTCCAGTGGGCCCCTACTGCAGGCAAAAGACAATAGGTGGTGCCTATGTGCCTAGGTGGATAGGACATCAGCTATGAGGCATTTGTTTGTACAAACTGCTGCTCACAACTAATGTTGTAATATAGTGTCTCCATCCGCTGGTGGTATTGAATAAGCAATAGTGCAATGATAGGGTTTGAAAAAGAAGAAAAATAAGAAGCAGCAGCATAGGAAAGAAGGAAAACATGGAGAGAAGAAAAAAAGAAGGTAAAAATGAGGTGAAAACATGTTTAAAAAAGTATTTCCATCTCTCTCTCTCTATATGTATACACATATATATATATATATATATATATATATATATTTAAAAGAAAAAAAAATTATATATATATATATATATATATATACATATAGAGAGAGAGAGAGAGAGATAAATATATATAGAGATAGATGGGTGGATAGATAGATAGATAGATAGATAGATAGATACACATACATACATACATACATACATACATACATACATACGTGTGTATTGTTGGAGTTGCAAACATGGGTGCACTTGACAAACTCAGTGCGGCTATTCCCCATTGAAAGATTGTTGCACCCAGGACCCTTAGCACTGGGATATGCTACTCAATACCACTGGCATGGCCAGGTGTAAACAACATCTGACCTTTGTTGTGTATGTAACCATGGAGATTGTGATGTCGCCTAGGCCCACCAAAGAACAGCCTTGTCAGAAGCAGCACTGCCATGAGTCGAAGTAGCAGCACCATAGGTTGTCAAATAAGTTGGATTTAACCAAGACAAGTGAGTCCAATAGGATGCAGGTATGTCCTCTATCCTTACAGCTTCCCGTGGCTGTTGGTTTTATACCGTTTGGGGACAGCCAAGGAGGCGTCAGCAGGCAACACAGGTAAGTGTGTGCTTGTGTGTGTGTGTGTGTGTTTCCTATGCAGATCCTAAACCCAGTATCAAATGCAAGTAGGAGGAGTAAGAAGGGTTCCTGCCAAAGCCAGGTTATGGATTGCATTTAAAAATGGTCCATCAGAGTGAAATGGACTCCCATCTTCCTGCTTAGCAATAATGATATGGGTTTAGGGTCTGCTGTGTGTACTGGTGGGTGACTGCCACCCAGCCAGAGTGTGTATGGGAGGCTGCCAGCCAGCCTCCCTTCCTACAAGTAGTGATGGTGCATGTGAAGGGGACAGCGTTGGTTCCTCCCCTTTCACAGTTATCACTTCTCATCCTTCCTTTTGGCTGGTATCAAATGTGGTGTCTGTTTATATCAGTTTAATATCTGATATGTCCCCTATCTGATAGCAGATATTAAGTGCACCACCAGGTTTCAGTGTTGGAAAGAAAGGTTATCTGTTTATTTGCTGCAGCTGCAGCTGCTTGCTGGCTAGTCCAGTGGGCCCCTACTGCAGGCAAAAGACAATAGGTGGTGCCTATGTGCCTAGGTGGATAGGACATCAGCTATGAGGCATTTGTTTGTACAAACTGCTGCTCACAACTAATGTTGTAATATAGTGTCTCCATCTGCTGGTGGTATTGAATAAGCAATAGTGCAATGATAGGGTTTGAAAAAGAAGAAAAATAAGAAGCAGCAGCATAGGAAAGAAGGAAAACATGGAGAGAAGAAAAAAAGAAGGTAAAAATGAGGTGAAAACATGTTTAAAAAAGTATTTCCATCTCTCTCTCTCTCTATATGTATATACATATATATATATATATATATATATATATATATATATATATATATATATATTTATATATATATACATATAGAGAGAGAGATAAATATATATAGAGATAGTTGGGTGGATAGATAGATAGATAGATAGATAGATACACATACATACATACATACATACATACATACATACATACGTGTGTATTGTTGGAGTTGCAAACATGGGTGCACTTGACAAACTCAGTGCGGCTATTCCCCATTGAAAGATTGTTGCACCCAGGACCCTTAGCACTGGGATATGCTACTCAATACCACTGGCATGGCCAGGTGTAAACAACATCTGACCTTTGTTGTGTATGTAACCATGGAGATTGTGATGTCGCCTAGGCCCACCAAAGAACAGCCTTGTCAGAAGCAGCACTGCCATGAGCAGAAGTAGCAGCACCATAGGTTGTCAAATAAGTTGGATTTAACCAAGACAAGTGAGTCCAATAGGATGCAGGTATGTCCTCTATCCTTACAGCTTCCCGTGGCTGTTGGTTTTATACCGTTTAGGGACAGCCAAGGAGGCGTCAGCAGGCAACACAGGTAAGTGTGTGCTTGTATGTGTGTGTGTGTGTGTGTGTGTGTGTGTGTGTGTGTTTCCTATGCAGATCCTAAACCCAGTATCAAATGCAAGTAGGATGTAACCATGGAGATTGTGATGTCGCCTAGGCCCACCAAAGAACAGCCTTGTCAGAAGCAGCACTGCCATGGCTGTTGGTTTTATACCGTTTGGGGACAGCCAAGGAGGCGTCAGCAGGCAACACATGTAAGTGTGTGCTTGTGTGTGTGTGTGTTTCCTATGCAGATCCTAAACCCAGTATCAAATGCAAGTAGGAGGAGTAAGAAGGGTTCCTGCCAAAGCCAGGTTATGGATTGCATTTAAAAATGGTCCGTCAGAGTGAAATGGACTCCCATCTTCCTGCTTAGTAATAATGATATGGGTTTAGGGTCTGCTGTGTGTACTGGTGGGTGACTGCCACCCAGCCAGAGTGTGTATGGGAGGCTGCCAGCCAGCCTCCCTTCCTACAAGTAGTGATGGTGCATGTGAAGGGGACAGCGTTGGTTCCTCCCCTTTCACAGTTATCACTTCTCATCCTTCCTTTTGGCTGGTATCAAATGTGGTGTCTGTTTATATCAGTTTAATATCTGATATGTCCCCTATCTGATAGCATATATTAAATGCACCACCAGGTTTCAGTGTTGGAAAGAAAGATTATCTGTTTATTTGCTGCAGCTGCTTGCTGTCTAGTCCAGTGGGTCCCTACTGCAGGCAATAGACAATAGGTAGTGCCTATGTGCCTAGGTGGATAGGACATCAGCTATGAGGCATTTGTTTGTACAAACTGCTGCTCACAACTAATGTTGTAATATAGTGTCTCCATCTGCTGGTGGTATTGAATAAGCAATAGTGCAATGATAGGGTTTGAAAAAGAAGAAAAATAAGAAGCAGCAGCATAGGAAAGAAGGAAAACATGGAGAGAAGAAAAAAAGAAGGTAAAAATGAGGTGAAAACATGTTTAAAAAAGTATTTCCATCTCTCTCTCTCTATATGTATACACATATATATATATATATATATATATATATATATATATATATTTAAAAGAAAAAAAAATTATATATATATATATATATATATATATATATATATATATACATATAGAGAGAGAGAGAGAGAGAGATAAATATATATAGAGATAGATGGGTGGATAGATAGATAGATAGATAGATAGATACACATAGATACACATACATACATACATACATACATACATACGTGTGTATTGTTGGAGTTGCAAACATGGGTGCACTTGACAAACTCAGTGCGGCTATTCCCCATTGAAAGATTGTTGCACCCAGGACCCTTAGCACTGGGATATGCTACTCAATACCACTGGCATGGCCAGGTGTAAACAACATCTGACCTTTGTTGTGTATGTAACCATGGAGATTGTGATGTCGCCTAGGCCCACCAAAGAACAGCCTTGTCAGAAGCAGCACTGCCATGAGCAGAAGTAGCAGCACCATAGGTTGTCAAATAAGTTGGATTTAACCAAGACAAGTGAGTCCAATAGGATGCAGGTATGTCCTCTATCCTTACAGCTTCCCGTGGCTGTTGGTTTTATACCGTTTGGGGACAGCCAAGGAGGCGTCAGCAGGCAACACAGGTAAGTGTGTGCTTGTATGTGTGTGTGTGTGTGTGTGTGTGTGTGTGTGTGTGTTTCCTATGCAGATCCTAAACCCAGTATCAAATGCAAGTAGGAGGAGTAAGAAGGGTTCCTGCCAAAGCCAGGTTATGGATTGCATTTAAAAATGGTCCATCAGAGTGAAATGGACTCCCATCTTCCTGCTTAGCAATAATGATATGGGTTTAGGGTCTGCTGTGTGTACTGGTGGGTGACTGCCACCCAGCCAGAGTGTGTATGGGAGGCTGCCAGCCAGCCTCCCTTCCTACAAGTAGTGATAGTGCATGTGAAGGGGACAGCGTTGGTTCCTCCCCTTTCACAGTTATCACTTCTCATCCTTCCTTTTGGCTGGTATCAAATGTGGTGTCTGTTTATATCAGTTTAATATCTGATATGTCCCCTATCTGGTAGCATATATTAAGTGCACCACCAGGTTTCAGTGTTGGAAAGAAAGGTTATCTGTTTATTTGCTGCAGCTGCTTGCTGGCTAGTCCAGTGGGCCCCTACTGCAGGCAAAAGACAATAGGTGGTGCCTATGTGCCTAGGTGGATAGGACATCAGCTATGAGGCATTTGTTTGTACAAACTGCTGCTCACAACTAATGTTGTAATATAGTGTCTCCATCCGCTGGTGGTATTGAATAAGCAATAGTGCAATGATAGGGTTTGAAAAAGAAGAAAAATAAGAAGCAGCAGCATAGGAAAGAAGGAAAACATGGAGAGAAGAAAAAAAGAAGGTAAAAATGAGGTGAAAACATGTTTAAAAAAGTATTTCCATCTCTCTCTCTCTATATGTATACACATATATATATATATATATATATATATATATATTTAAAAGAAAAAAAAATTATATATATATATATATATATATATACATATAGAGAGAGAGAGAGAGAGATAAATATATATAGAGATAGATGGGTGGATAGATAGATAGATAGATAGATAGATACACATACATACATACATACATACATACATACATACGTGTGTATTGTTGGAGTTGCAAACATGGGTGCACTTGACAAACTCAGTGCGGCTATTCCCCATTGAAAGATTGTTGCACCCAGGACCCTTAGCACTGGGATATGCTACTCAATACCACTGGCATGGCCAGGTGTAAACAACATCTGACCTTTGTTGTGTATGTAACCATGGAGATTGTGATGTCGCCTAGGCCCACCAAAGAACAGCCTTGTCAGAAGCAGCACTGCCATGAGTCGAAGTAGCAGCACCATAGGTTGTCAAATAAGTTGGATTTAACCAAGACAAGTGAGTCCAATAGGATGCAGGTATGTCCTCTATCCTTACAGCTTCCCGTGGCTGTTGGTTTTATACCGTTTGGGGACAGCCAAGGAGGCGTCAGCAGGCAACACAGGTAAGTGTGTGCTTGTGTGTGTGTGTGTGTGTTTCCTATGCAGATCCTAAACCCAGTATCAAATGCAAGTAGGAGGAGTAAGAAGGGTTCCTGCCAAAGCCAGGTTATGGATTGCATTTAAAAATGGTCCATCAGAGTGAAATGGACTCCCATCTTCCTGCTTAGCAATAATGATATGGGTTTAGGGTCTGCTGTGTGTACTGGTGGGTGACTGCCACCCAGCCAGAGTGTGTATGGGAGGCTGCCAGCCAGCCTCCCTTCCTACAAGTAGTGATGGTGCATGTGAAGGGGACAGCGTTGGTTCCTCCCCTTTCACAGTTATCACTTCTCATCCTTCCTTTTGGCTGGTATCAAATGTGGTGTCTGTTTATATCAGTTTAATATCTGATATGTCCCCTATCTGGTAGCATATATTAAGTGCACCACCAGGTTTCAGTGTTGGAAAGAAAGATTACCTGTTTATTTGCTGCTGCAGCTGCTTGCTGGCTAGTCCAGTGGGTCCCTACTGCAGGCAAAAGACAATAGGTGGTGCCTATGTGCCTAGGTAGATAGGACATCAGCTATGAGGCATTTGTTTGTACAAACTGCTGCTCACAACTAATGTTGTAATATAGTGTCTCCATCTGCTGGTGGTATTGAATAAGCAATAGTGCAATGATAGGGTCTGAAAAAGAAGAAAAATAAGAAGCAGCAGCATAGGAAAGAAGGAAAACATGGAGAGAAGAAAAAAAGAAGGTAAAAATGAGGTGAAAACATGTTTAAAAAAGTATTTCCATCTCTCTCTCTCTCTATATGTATATACATATATATATATATATATATATATATATATATATTTAAAAGAAAAAAAAAATTATATATATATATATATATATATATACATATATATAGAGAGAGAGAGATAAATATATATAGAGATAGATGGGTGGATAGATAGATAGATAGATAGATAGACACACATACACACATACACACATACACACATACACACATACATACATATGTGTGTATTGTTGGAGTTGCAAACATGGGTGCACTTGACAAACTCAGTGCGGCTATTCCCCATTGAAAGATTGTTGCACCCAGGACCCTTAGCACTGGGATATGCTACTCAATACCACTGGCATGGCCAGGTGTAAACAACATCTGACCTTTGTTGTGTATGTAACCATGGAGATTGTGATGTCGCCTAGGCCCACCAAAGAACAGCCTTGTCAGAAGCAGCACTGCCATGAGCAGAAGTAGCAGCACCATAGGTTGTCAAATAAGTTGGATTTAACCAAGACAAGTGAGTCCAATAGGATGCAGGTATGTCCTCTATCCTTACAGCTTCCCGTGGCTGTTGGTTTTATACCGTTTGGGGACAGCCAAGGAGGCGTCAGCAGGCAACACAGGTAAGTGTGTGCTTGTATGTGTGTGTGTGTGTGTGTGTGTGTGTGTGTGTGTGTTTCCTATGCAGATCCTAAACCCAGTATCAAATGCAAGTAGGAGGAGTAAGAAGGGTTCCTGCCAAAGCCAGGTTATGGATTGCATTTAAAAATGGTCCATCAGAGTGAAATGGACTCCCATCTTCCTGCTTAGCAATAATGATATGGGTTTAGGGTCTGCTGTGTGTACTGGTGGGTGACTGCCACCCAGCCAGAGTGTGTATGGGAGGCTGCCAGCCAGCCTCCCTTCCTACAAGTAATGATGGTGCATGTGAAGGGGACAGCGTTGGTTCCTCCCCTTTCACAGTTATCACTTCTCATCCTTCCTTTTGGCTGGTATCAAATGTGGTGTCTGTTTATATCAGTTTAATAGCTGATATGTCCCCTATCTGATAGCATATATTAAATGCACCACCAGGTTTCAGTGTTGGAAAGAAAGATTATCTGTTTATTTGCTGCAGCTGCTTGCTGGCTAGTCCAGTGGGCCCCTACTGCAGGCAATAGACAATAGGTGGTGCCTATGTGCCTAGGTGGATAGGACATCAGCTATGAGGCATTTGTTTGTACAAACTGCTGCTCACAACTAATGTTGTAATATAGTGTCTCCATCTGCTGGTGGTATTGAATAAGCAATAGTGCAATGATAGGGTCTGAAAAAGAAGAAAAATAAGAAGCAGCAGCATAGGAAAGAAGGAAAACATGGAGAGAAGAAAAAAAGAAGGTAAAAATGAGGTGAAAACATGTTTAAAAAAGTATTTCCATCTCTCTCTCTCTCTATATATATATATATATTTAAAAGAAAAAAAATTATATATATATATATATATATACATATAGAGAGAGAGAGATAAATATATATATAGAGATAGATGGGTGGATAGATAGATAGATAGATAGATAGACATACATACACACATACACACATACACACATACACACATACATACATACATACATATGTGTGTATTGTTGGAGTTGCAAACATGGGTGCACTTGACAAACTCAGTGCGGCTATTCCCCATTGAAAGATTGTTGCACCCAGGACCCTTAGCACTGGGATATGCTACTCAATACCACTGGCATGGCCAGGTGTAAACAACATCTGACCTTTGTTGTGTATGTAACCATGGAGATTGTGATGTCGCCTAGGCCCACCAAAGAACAGCCTTGTCAGAAGCAGCACTGCCATGAGCAGAAGTAGCAGCACCATAGGTTGTCAAATAAGTTGGATTTAACCAAGACAAGTGAGTCCAATAGGATGCAGGTATGTCCTCTATCCTTACAGCTTCCCGTGGCTGTTGGTTTTATACCGTTTGGGGACAGCCAAGGAGGCGTCAGCAGGCAACACAGGTAAGTGTGTGCTTGTATGTGTGTGTGTGTGTGTTTCCTATGCAGATCCTAAACCCAGTATCAAATGCAAGTAGGAGGAGTAAGAAGGGTTCCTGCCAAAGCCAGGTTATGGATTGCATTTAAAAATGGTCCATCAGAGTGAAATGGACTCCCATCTTCCTGCTTAGCAATAATGATATGGGTTTAGGGTCTGCTGTGTGTACTGGTGGGTGACTGCCACCCAGCCAGAGTGTGTATGGGAGGCTGCCAGCCAGCCTCCCTTCCTACAAGTAGTGATGGTGCATGTGAAGGGGACAGCGTTGGTTCCTCCCCTTTCACAGTTATCACTTCTCATCCTTCCTTTTGGCTGGTATCAAATGTGGTGTCTGTTTATATCAGTTTAATATCTGATATGTCCCCTATCTGATAGCATATATTAAATTCACCACCAGGTTTCAGTGTTGGAAAGAAAGATTATCTGTTTATTTGCTGCAGCTGCTTGCTGGCTAGTCCAGTGGGCCCCTACTGCAGGCAATAGACAATAGGTGGTGCCTATGTGCCTAGGTGGATAGGACATGAGCTATGAGGCATTTGTTTGTACAAACTGCTGCTCACAACTAATGTTGTAATATAGTGTCTCCATCTGCTGGTGGTATTGAATAAGCAATAGTGCAATGATAGGGTTTGAAAAAGAAGAAAAATAAGAAGCAGCAGCATAGGAAAGAAGGAAAACACGGAGAGAAGAAAAAAAGAAGGTAAAAATGAGGTGAAAACATGTTTAAAAAAGTATTTCCATCTCTCTCTCTCTCTATATGTATATACATATATATATATATATATATATATATATATATATTTAAAAGAAAAAAAATTATATATATATACATATAGAGAGAGAGAGAGAGATAAATATATATAGAGATAGATGGGTGGATAGATAGATAGATAGATAGATAGACATACATACATACATACACACATACACACATACACACATACATACATACATTCATATGTGTGCATTGTTGGAGATGCAAACATGGGTGCACTTGACAAACTCAGTGCGGCTATTCCCCATTAAAAGATTGTTGCACCCAGGACCCTTAGCACTGGGATATGCTACTCAATACCACTGGCATGGCCAGGTGTAAACAACATCTGACCTTTGTTGTGTATGTAACCATGGAGATTGTGATGTCGCCTAGGCCCACCAAAGAACAGCCTTGTCAGAAGCAGCACTGCCATGAGCAGAAGTAGCAGCACTATAGGTTGTCAAATAAGTTGGATTTAACCAAGACAAGTGAGTCCAATAGGATGCAGGTATGTCCTCTATCCTTACAGCTTCCCGTGGCTGTTGGTTTTATACCGTTTGGGGACAGCCAAGGAGGCGTCAGCAGGCAACACAGGTAAGTGTGTGCTTGTATGTGTGTGTGTGTGTGTGTGTGTGTGTGTGTTTCCTATGCAGATCCTAAACCCAGTATCAAATGCAAGTAGGAGGAGTAAGAAGGGTTCCTGCCAAAGCCAGGTTATGGATTGCATTTAAAAATGGTCCATCAGAGTGAAATGGACTCCCATCTTCCTGCTTAGCAATAATGATATGGGTTTAGGGTCTGCTGTGTGTACTGGTGGGTGACTGCCACCCAGCCAGAGTGTGTATGGGAGGCTGCCAGCCAGCCTCCCTTCCTACAAGTAATGATGGTGCATGTGAAGGGGACAGCGTTGGTTCCTCCCCTTTCACAGTTATCACTTCTCATCCTTCCTTTTGGCTGGTATCAAATGTGGTGTCTGTTTATATCAGTTTAATATCTGATATGTCCCCTATCTGATAGCATATATTAAATGCACCACCAGGTTTCAGTGTTGGAAAGAAAGATTATCTGTTTATTTGCTGCAGCTGCTTGCTGTCTAGTCCAGTGGGTCCCTACTGCAGGCAATAGACAATAGGTAGTGCCTATGTGCCTAGGTGGATAGGACATCAGCTATGAGGCATTTGTTTGTACAAACTGCTGCTCACAACTAATGTTGTAATATAGTGTCTCCATCTGCTGGTGGTATTGAATAAGCAATAGTGCAATGATAGGGTCTGAAAAAGAAGAAAAATAAGAAGCAGCAGCATAGGAAAGAAGGAAAACATGGAGAGAAGAAAAAAAGAAGGTAAAAATGAGGTGAAAACATGTTTAAAAAAGTATTTCCATCTCTCTCTCTCTCTATATGTATATACATATATATATATATATATATATATATATTTAAAAGAAAAAAAAATTATATATATATATATATATATATATACACATATAGAGAGAGAGAGAGAGATAAATACATATAGAGATAGATGGGTGGATAGATAGATAGATAGACATACATACACACATACACACATACATACATACATATGTGTGTATTGTTGGAGTTGCAAACATGGGTGCACTTGACAAACTCAGTGCGGCTATTCCCCATTGAAAGATTGTTGCACCCAGGACCCTTAGCACTGGGATATGCTACTCAATACCACTGGCATGGCCAGGTGTAAACAACATCTGACCTTTGTTGTGTATGTAACCATGGAGATTGTGATGTCGCCTAGGCCCACCAAAGAACAGCCTTGTCAGAAGCAGCACTGCCATGAGCATAAGTAGCAGCACCATAGGTTGTCAAATAAGTTGGATTTAACCAAGACAAGTGAGTCCAATAGGATGCAGGTATGTCCTCTATCCTTACAGCTTCCCGTGGCTGTTGGTTTTATACCGTTTGGGGACAGCCAAGGAGGCGTCAGCAGGCAACACAGGTAAGTGTGTGCTTGTGTGTGTGTGTGTGTGTGTGTGTGTGTGTGTTTCCTATGCAGATCCTAAACCCAGTATCAAATGCAAGTAGGAGGAGTAAGAAGGGTTCCTGCCAAAGCCAGGTTATGGATTGCATTTAAAAATGGTCCATCAGAGTGAAATGGACTCCCATCTTCCTGCTTAGCAATAATGATATGGGTTTAGGGTCTGCTGTGTGTACTGGTGGGTGACTGCCACCCAGCCAGAGTGTGTATGGGAGGCTGCCAGCCAGCCTCCCTTCCTACAAGTAGTGATGGTGCATGTGAAGGGGACAGCGTTGGTTCCTCCCCTTTCACAGTTATCACTTATCATCCTTCCTTTTGACTGGTATCAAATGTGGTGTCTGTTTATATCAGTTTAATATCTGATATGTCCCCTATCTGGTAGCATATATTAAGTGCACCACCAGGTTTCAGTGTTGGAAAGAAAGATTACCTGTTTATTTGCTGCTGCAGCTGCTTGCTGGCTAGTCCAGTGGGTCCTTACTGCAGGCAAAAGACAATAGGTGGTGCCTATGTGCCTAGGTGGATAGGACATCAGCTATGAGGCATTTGTTTGTACAAACTGCTGCTCACAACTAATGTTGTAATATAGTGTCTCCATCTGCTGGTGGTATTGAATAAGCAATAGTGCAATGATAGGGTTTGAAAAAGAAGAAAAATAAGAAGCAGCAGCATAGGAAAGAAGGAAAACATGGAGAGAAGAAAAAAAGAAGGTAAAAATGAGGTGAAAACATGTTTAAAAAAGTATTTCCATCTCTCTCTCTCTATATGTATACACATATATATATATATATATATATATATATATTTAAAAGAAAAAAAAATTATATATACATATATATATATATACATATAGAGAGAGAGAGAGAGAGAGAGAGATAAATATATATAGAGATAGATGGGTGGATAGATAGATAGATAGATAGATACACATAGATACACATACATACATACATACATACATACATACATACGTGTGTATTGTTGGAGTTGCAAACATGGGTGCACTTGACAAACTCAGTGCGGCTATTCCCCATTGAAAGATTGTTGCACCCAGGACCCTTAGCACTGGGATATGCTACTCAATACCACTGGCATGGCCAGGTGTAAACAACATCTGACCTTTGTTGTGTATGTAACCATGGAGATTGTGATGTCGCCTAGGCCCACCAAAGAACAGCCTTGTCAGAAGCAGCACTGCCATGAGCAGAAGTAGCAGCACCATAGGTTGTCAAATAAGTTGGATTTAACCAAGACAAGTGAGTCCAATAGGATGCAGGTATGTCCTCTATCCTTACAGCTTCCCGTGGCTGTTGGTTTTATACCGTTTGGGGACAGCCAAGGAGGCGTCAGCAGGCAACACAGGTAAGTGTGTGCTTGTGTGTGTGTGTGTGTGTGTGTTTCCTATGCAGATCCTAAACCCAGTATCAAATGCAAGTAGGAGGAGTAAGAAGGGTTCCTGCCAAAGCCAGGTTATGGATTGCATTTAAAAATAGTCCATCAGAGTGAAATGGACTCCCATCTTCCTGCTTAGCAATAATGATATGGGTTTAGGGTCTGCTGTGTGTACTGGTGGGTGACTGCCACCCAGCCAGAGTGTGTATGGGAGGCTGCCAGCCAGCCTCCCTTCCTACAAGTAGTGATGGTGCATGTGAAGGGGACAGCGTTGGTTCCTCCCCTTTCACAGTTATCACTTCTCATCCTTCCTTTTGGCTGGTATCAAATGTGGTGTCTGTTTATATCAGTTTAATATCTGATATGTTCCCTATCTGGTATCATATATTAAGTGCACCACCAGGTTTCAGTGTTGGAAAGAAAGATTACCTGTTTATTTGCTGCTGCTGCTGCTGCAGCTGCTTGCTGGCTAGACCAGTGGGTCCCTACTGCAGGCAAAAGACAATAGGTGGTGCCTATGTGCCTAGGTAGATAGGACATCAGCTATGAGGCATTTGTTTGTACAAACTGCTGCTCACAACTAATGTTGTAATATAGTGTCTCCATCTGCTGGTGGTATTGAATAAGCAATAGTGCAATGATAGGGTCTGAAAAAGAAGAAAAATAAGAAGCAGCAGCATAGGAAAGAAGGAAAACATGGAGAGAAGAAAAAAAGAAGGTAAAAATGAGGTGAAAACATGTTTAAAAAAGTATTTCCATCTCTCTCTCTCTCTATATGTATATATATATATATATATATATATATATATATATATATATATTTAAAAGAAAAAAAATTTATATATATATATATATATACATATATATAGAGAGAGAGAGATAAATATATATAGAGATAGATGGGTGGATAGATAGATAGATAGACATACATACACACATACACACATACACACATACACACATACACACATACATACATACATACATACATATGTGTGTATTGTTGGAGTTGCAAACATGGGTGCACTTGACAAACTCAGTGCGGCTATTCCCCATTGAAAGATTGTTGCACCCAGGACCCTTAGCACTGGGATATGCTACTCAATACCACTGGCATGGCCAGGTGTAAACAACATCTGACCTTTGTTGTGTATGTAACCATGGAGATTGTGATGTCGCCTAGGCCCACCAAAGAACAGCCTTGTCAGAAGCAGCACTGCCATGAGCATAAGTAGCAGCACCATAGGTTGTCAAATAAGTTGGAATTAACCAAGACAAGTGAGTCCAATAGGATGCAGGTATGTCCTCTATCCTTACAGCTTCCCGTGGCTGTTGGTTTTATACCGTTTGGGGACAGCCAAGGAGGCGTCAGCAGGCAACACAGGTAAGTGTGTGCTTGTATGTGTGTGTGTGTGTGTGTGTGTGTGTGTTTCCTATGCAGATCCTAAACCCAGTATCAAATGCAAGTAGGAGGAGTAAGAAGGGTTCCTGCCAAAGCCAGGTTATGGATTGCATTTAAAAATGGTCCATCAGAGTGAAATGGACTCCCATCTTCCTGCTTAGCAATAATGATATGGGTTTAGGGTCTGCTGTGTGTACTGGTGGGTGACTGCCACCCAGCCAGAGTGTGTATGGGAGGCTGCCAGCCAGCCTCCCTTCCTACAAGTAATGATGGTGCATGTGAAGGGGACAGCGTTGGTTCCTCCCCTTTCACAGTTATCACTTCTCATCCTTCCTTTTGGCTGGTATCAAATGTGGTGTCTGTTTATATCAGTTTAATATCTGATATGTCCCCTATCTGATAGCATATATTAAATGCACTACCAGGTTTCAGTGTTGGAAAGAAAGATTATCTGTTTATTTGCTGCAGCTGCTTGCTGTCTAGTCCAGTGGGTCCCTACTGCAGGCAATAGACAATAGGTAGTGCCTATGTGCCTAGGTGGATAGGACATCAGCTATGAGGCATTTGTTTGTACAAACTGCTGCTCACAACTAATGTTGTAATATAGTGTCTCCATCTGCTGGTGGTATTGAATAAGCAATAGTGCAATGATAGGGTCTGAAAAAGAAGAAAAATAAGAAGCAGCAGCATAGGAAAGAAGGAAAACACGGAGAGAAGAAAAAAAGAAGGTAAAAATGAGGTGAAAACATGTTTAAAAAAGTATTTCCATCTCTCTCTCTCTATATATGTATATACATATATATATATATATATATATATATATATATATATATTTAAAAGAAAAAAAAATTATATATATATATATACATATATAGAGAGAGAGATAAATATATATAGAGATAGATGGGTGGATAGATAGATAGATAGACATACATACACACATACACACATACACACATACATACATACATATGTGTGTATTGTTGGAGTTGCAAACATGGGTGCACTTGACAAACTCAGTGCGGCTATTCCCCATTGAAAGATTGTTGCACCCAGGACCCTTAGCACTGGGATATGCTACTCAATACCACTGGCATGGCCAGGTGTAAACAACATCTGACCTTTGTTGTGTATGTAACCATGGAGATTGTGATGTCGCCTAGGCCCACCAAAGAACAGCCTTGTCAGAAGCAGCACTGCCATGAGCATAAGTAGCAGCACCATAGGTTGTCAAATAAGTTGGATTTAACCAAGACAAGTGAGTCCAATAGGATGCAGGTATGTCCTCTATCCTTACAGCTTCCCGTGGCTGTTGGTTTTATACCGTTTGGGGACAGCCAAGGAGGCGTCAGCAGGCAACACAGGTAAGTGTGTGCTTGTGTGTGTGTGTGTGTGTTTCCTATGCAGATCCTAAACCCAGTATCAAATGCAAGTAGGAGGAGTAAGAAGGGTTCCTGCCAAAGCCAGGTTATGGATTGCATTTAAAAATGGTCCATCAGAGTGAAATGGACTCCCATCTTCCTGCTTAGCAATAATGATATGGGTTTAGGGTCTGCTGTGTGTACTGGTGGGTGACTGCCACCCAGCCAGAGTGTGTATGGGAGGCTTCCAGCCAGCCTCCCTTCCTACAAGTAGTGATGGTGCATGTGAAGGGGACAGCGTTGGTTCCTCCCCTTTCACAGTTATCACTTATCATCCTTCCTTTTGGCTGGTATCAAATGTGGTGTCTGTTTATATCAGTTTAATATCTGATATGTTCCCTATCTGGTAGCATATATTAAGTGCACCACCAGGTTCCAGTGTTGGAAAGAAAGATTACCTGTTTATTTGCTGCTGCAGCTGCTTGCTGGCTAGTCCAGTGGGTCCCTACTGCAGGCAAAAGACAATAGGTGGTGCCTATGTGCCTAGGTGGATAGGACATCAGCTATGAGGCATTTGTTTGTACAAACTGCTGCTCACAACTAATGTTGTAATATAGTGTCTCCATCTGCTGGTGGTATTGAATAAGCAATAGTGCAATGATAGGGTCTAAAAAAGAAGAAAAATAAGAAGCAGCAGCATATGAAAAAAGGAGGAAAGAAGGAAAACATGGAGAGAAGAAAAAAAAGAAGGTAAAAATGAGGTGAAAACATCATTAAGAAAGTATTTCCATCTCTCTCTCTCTCTCTATATGTATATATATATATATATATATATATATATATATATATATATATATATATTTAAAAGAAAAAAAAATTATATATATACATATATACATATAGAGAGAGAGAGATAAATATATATAGAGATAGATGGGTGGATAGATAGATAGATAGATAGAGAGAGAGATACACATACACACATACACACATACACACATACACACATACATACATACATAGATATGTGTGTATTGTTGGAGTTGCAAACATGGGTGCACTTGACAAACTCAGTGCGGCTATTCCCCATTGAAAGATTGTTGCACCCAGGATCCTTAGCACTGTGATATGCTACTCAATACCACTGGCATGGCCAGGTGTAAACAACATCTGACCTTTGTTGTGTATGTAACCATGGAGATTGTGATGTCGCCTAGGCTCACCAAAGATAAGCCTTGTCAGAAGCAGCACTGCCATGAGCAGAAGTAGCAGCACCATAGGTTGTCAAATAAGTTGGATTTAACCAAGACAAGTGAGTCCAATAGGATGCAGGTATGTTCTCTATCCTTACAGCTTCCCATGGCTGTTGGTTTTATACCGTTTGGGGACAGCCAAGGAGGCGTCAGCAGGCAACACAGGTAAGTGTGTGCTTGTGTGTGTGTGTGTGTGTGTGTGTGTGTTTCCTATGCAGATCCTAAACCCAGTATCAAATGCAAGTAGGAGGAGTAAGAAGGGTTCCTGCCAAAGCCAGGTTATGGATTGCATTTAAAAATGGTCCATCAGAGTGAAATGGACTCCCATCTTCCTGCTTAGCAATAATGATATGGGTTTAGGGTCTGCTGTGTGTACTGGTGGGTGACTGCCACCCAGCCAGAGTGTGTATGGGAGGCTGCCAGCCAGCCTCCCTTCCTACAAGTAGTGATGGTGCATGTGAAGGGGACAGCGTTGGTTCCTCCCCTTTCACAGTTATCACTTCTCATCCTTCCTTTTGGCTGGTATCAAATGTGGTGTCTGTTTATATCAGTTTAATATCTGATATGTCCCCTATCTGATAGCAGATATTAAGTGCACCACCAGGTTTCAGTGTTGGAAAGAAAGGTTATCTGTTTATTTGCTGCAGCTGCTTGCTGGTTAGTCCAGTGGGTCCCTACTGCAGGCAAAAGACAATAGGTGGTGCCTAGGTGGATAGGACATCAGCTATGAGGCATTTGTTTGTACAAACTGCTGCTCACAACTAATGTTGTAATATAGTGTCTCCATCTGCTGGTGGTATTGAATAAGCAATAGTGCAATGATAGGGTCTGAAAAAGAAGAAAAATAAGAAGCAGCAGCATAGGAAAGAAGGAAAACATGGAGAGAAGAAAAAAAGAAGGTAAAAATGAGGTGAAAACATGTTTAAAAAAGTATTTCCATCTCTCTCTCTCTCTATATGTATATACATATATATATATATATATATATATATATATATATATATATATATTTAAAAGAAAAAAAAATTATATATATATATATATATATATATATACATATATATAGAGAGAGAGATAAATATATATAGAGATAGATGGGTGGATAGATAGATAGATAGATAGACATACATACACACATACACACATACACACATACACACATACACACATAC
>NW_026610694.1:32500-57500 GCF_029499605.1 Hyla sarda
ATATCAGTTTAATATCTGATATGTCCCCTATCTGACAGCATATATTAAATGCACCACCAGGTTTCAGTGTTGGAAAGAAAGATTATCTGTTTATTTGCTGCAGCTGCTTGCTGTCTAGTCCAGTGGGTCCCTACTGCAGGCAATAGACAATAGGTAGTGCCTATGTGCCTAGGTGGATAGGACATCAGCTATGAGGCATTTGTTTGTACAAACTGCTGCTCACAACTAATGTTGTAATATAGTGTCTCCATCTGCTGGTGGTATTGAATAAGCAATAGTGCAATGATAGGGTCTGAAAAAGAAGAAAAATAAGAAGCAGCAGCATAGGAAAGAAGGAAAACATGGAGAGAAGAAAAAAAGAAGGTAAAAATGAGGTGAAAACATGTTTAAAAAAGTATTTCCATCTCTCTCTCTCTCTATATGTATATACATATATATATATATATATATATATATATATATATATATATATTTAAAAGAAAAAAAAAATTATATATATATATATATATATATATATATACACATATAGAGAGAGAGAGAGAGATAAATACATATAGAGATAGATGGGTGGATAGATAGATAGACACACATACACACATACATACATACATATGTGTGTATTGTTGGAGTTGCAAACATGGGTGCACTTGACAAACTCAGTGCGGCTATTCCCCATTGAAAGATTGTTGCACCCAGGACCCTTAGCACTGGGATATGCTACTCAATACCACTGGCATGGCCAGGTGTAAACAACATCTGACCTTTGTTGTGTATGTAACCATGGAGATTGTGATGTCGCCTAGGCCCACCAAAGAACAGCCTTGTCAGAAGCAGCACTGCCATGAGCAGAAGTAGCAGCACCATAGGTTGTCAAATAAGTTGGATTTAACCAAGACAAGTGAGTCCAATAGGATGCAGGTATGTCCTCTATCCTTACAGCTTCCCGTGGCTGTTGGTTTTATACCGTTTGGGGACAGCCAAGGAGGCGTCAGCAGGCAACACAGGTAAGTGTGTGCTTGTGTGTGTGTGTGTGTGTTTCCTATGCAGATCCTAAACCCAGTATCAAATGCAAGTAGGAGGAGTAAGAAGGGTTCCTGCCAAAGCCAGGTTATGGATTGCATTTAAAAATGGTCCATCAGAGTGAAATGGACTCCCATCTTCCTGCTTAGCAATAATGATATGGGTTTAGGGTCTGCTGTGTGTACTGGTGGGTGACTGCCACCCAGCCAGAGTGTGTATGGGAGGCTGCCAGCCAGCCTCCCTTCCTACAAGTAGTGATGGTGCATGTGAAGGGGACAGCGTTGGTTCCTCCCCTTTCACAGTTATCACTTCTCATCCTTCCTTTTGGCTGGTATCAAATGTGGTGTCTGTTTATATCAGTTTAATATCTGATATGTCCCCTATCTGGTAGCATATATTAAGTGCACCACCAGGTTTCAGTGTTGGAAAGAAAGATTACCTGTTTATTTGCTGCTGCAGCTGCTTGCTGGCTAGTCCAGTGGGTCCCTACTGCAGGCAAAAGACAATAGGTGGTGCCTATGTGCCTAGGTGGATAGGACATCAGCTATGAGGCATTTGTTTGTACAAACTGCTGCTCACAACTAATGTTGTAATATAGTGTCTCCATCTGCTGGTGGTATTGAATAAGCAATAGTGCAATGATAGGGTCTGAAAAAGAAGAAAAATAAGAAGCAGCAGCATAGGAAAGAAGGAAAACATGGAGAGAAGAAAAAAAGAAGGTAAAAATGAGGTGAAAACATGTTTAAAAAAGTATTTCCATCTCTCTCTCTCTCTATATGTATATACATATATATATATATATATATATATATATTTAAAAGAAAAAAAAATTATATATATATATATATACATATATATAGAGAGAGAGATAAATATATATAGAGATAGATGGGTGGATAGATGGATAGATAGATAGATAGATAGATAGATAGATAGATAGACACACATACACACATACACACATACATACATATGTGTGTATTGTTGGAGTTGCAAACATGGGTGCACTTGACAAACTCAGTGCGGCTATTCCCCATTGAAAGATTGTTGCACCCAGGACCCTTAGCACTGGGATATGCTACTCAATACCACTGGCATGGCCAGGTGTAAACAACATCTGACCTTTGTTGTGTATGTAACCATGGAGATTGTGATGTCGCCTAGGCCCACCAAAGAACAGCCTTGTCAGAAGCAGCACTGCCATGAGCAGAAGTAGCAGCACCATAGGTTGTCAAATAAGTTGGATTTAACCAAGACAAGTGAGTCCAATAGGATGCAGGTATGTCCTCTATCCTTACAGCTTCCCGTGGCTGTTGGTTTTATACCGTTTGGGGACAGCCAAGGAGGCGTCAGCAGGCAACACAGGTAAGTGTGTGCTTGTATGTGTGTGTGTGTGTGTGTGTTTCCTATGCAGATCCTAAACCCAGTATCAAATGCAAGTAGGAGGAGTAAGAAGGGTTCCTGCCAAAGCCAGGTTATGGATTGCATTTAAAAATGGTCCATCAGAGTGAAATGGACTCCCATCTTCCTGCTTAGCAATAATGATATGGGTTTAGGGTCTGCTGTGTGTACTGGTGGGTGACTGCCACCCAGCCAGAGTGTGTATGGGAGGCTGCCAGCCAGCCTCCCTTCCTACAAGTAATGATGGTGCATGTGAAGGGGACAGCGTTGGTTCCTCCCCTTTCACAGTTATCACTTCTCATCCTTCCTTTTGGCTGGTATCAAATGTGGTGTCTGTTTATATCAGTTTAATATATGATATGTCCCCTATCTGATAGCATATATTAAATGCACCACCAGGTTTCAGTGTTGGAAAGAAAGATTATCTGTTTATTTGCTGCAGCTGCTTGCTGGCTAGTCCAGTGGGCCTCTACTGCAGGCAATAGACAATAGGTGGTGCCTATGTGCCTAGGTGGATAGGACATCAGCTATGAGGCATTTGTTTGTACAAACTGCTGCTCACAACTAATGTTGTAATATAGTGTCTCCATCTGCTGGTGGTATTGAATAAGCAATAGTGCAATGATAGGGTCTGAAAAAGAAGAAAAATAAGAAGCAGCAGCATAGGAAAGAAAGAAAACATGGAGAGAAGAAAAAAAGAAGGTAAAAATGAGGTGAAAACATGTTTAAAAAAGTATTTCCATCTCTCTCTCTCTCTCTATATATATATATATTTAAAAGAAAAAAAATTATATATATATATATATATATATATATATATATACATATAGAGAGAGAGAGATAAATATATATATAGAGATAGATGGGTGGATAGATAGATAGATAGACATACATACACACATACACACATACACACATACACACATACACACATACACACATACATACATATGTGTGTATTGTTGGAGTTGCAAACATGGGTGCACTTGACAAACTCAGTGCGGCTATTCCCCATTGAAAGATTGTTGCACCCAGGACCCTTAGCACTGGGATATGCTACTCAATACCACTGGCATGGCCAGGTGTAAACAACATCTAACCTTTGTTGTGTATGTAACCATGGAGATTGTGATGTCGCCTAGGCCCACCAAAGAACAGCCTTGTCAGAAGCAGCACTGCCATGAGCAGAAGTAGCAGCACCATAGGTTGTCAAATAAGTTGGATTTAACCAAGACAAGTGAGTCCAATAGGATGCAGGTATGTCCTCTATCCTTACAGCTTCCCGTGGCTGTTGGTTTTATACCGTTTGGGGACAGCCAAGGAGGCGTCAGCAGGCAACACAGGTAAGTGTGTGCTTGTATGTGTGTGTGTGTGTGTGTGTGTGTGTGTTTCCTATGCAGATCCTAAACCCAGTATCAAATGCAAGTAGGAGGAGTAAGAAGGGTTCCTGCCAAAGCCAGGTTATGGATTGCATTTAAAAATGGTCCATCAGAGTGAAATGGACTCCCATCTTCCTGCTTAGCAATAATGATATGGGTTTAGGGTCTGCTGTGTGTACTGGTGGGTGACTGCTACCCAGCCAGAGTGTGTATGGGAGGCTTCCAGCCAGCCTCCCTTCCTACAAGTAGTGATGGTGCATGTGAAGGGGACAGCGTTGGTTCCTCCCCTTTCACAGTTATCACTTATCATCCTTCCTTTTGGCTGGTATCAAATGTGGTGTCTGTTTATATCAGTTTAATATCTGATATGTCCCCTATCTGGTAGCATATATTAAGTGCACCACCAGGTTTCAGTGTTGGAAAGAAAGATTACCTGTTTATTTGCTGCTGCAGCTGCTTGCTGGCTAGTCCAGTGGGTCCCTACTGCAGGCAAAAGACAATAGGTGGTGCCTATGTGCCTAGGTGGATAGGACATCAGCTATGAGGCATTTGTTTGTACAAACTGCTGCTCACAACTAATGTTGTAATATAGTGTCTCCATCTGCTGGTGGTATTGAATAAGCAATAGTGCAATGATAGGGTCTAAAAAAGAAGAAAAATAAGAAGCAGCAGCATATGAAAAAAGGAGGAAAGAAGGAAAACATGGAGAGAAGAAAAAAAAGAAGGTAAAAATGAGGTGAAAACATGTTTAAGAAAGTATTTCCATCTCTCTCTCTCTCTATATGTATATATATATATATATATATATATATATATATATATATATATTTAAAAGAAAAAAAAATTATATATATACATATATACATATAGAGAGAGAGATAAATATATATAGAGATAGATGGGTGGATAGATAGATAGATAGATAGATAGATAGAGAGATACACATACACACATACACACATACATACATACATAGATATGTGTGTATTGTTGGAGTTGCAAACATGGGTGCACTTGACAAACTCAGTGCGGCTATTCCCCATTGAAAGATTGTTGCACCCAGGACCCTTAGCACTGTGATATGCTACTCAATACCACTGGCATGGCCAGGTGTAAACAACATCTGACCTTTGTTGTGTATGTAACCATGGAGATTGTGATGTCGCCTAGGCTCACCAAAGAAAAGCCTTGTCAGAAGCAGCACTGCCATGAGCAGAAGTAGCAGCACCATAGGTTGTCAAATAAGTTGGATTTAACCAAGACAAGTGAGTCCAATAGGATGCAGGTATGTTCTCTATCCTTACAGCTTCCCATGGCTGTTGGTTTTATACCGTTTGGGGACAGCCAAGGAGGCGTCAGCAGGCAACACAGGTAAGTGTGTGCTTGTGTGTGTGTGTGTGTGTGTGTGTGTGTGTTTCCTATGCAGATCCTAAACCCAGTATCAAATGCAAGTAGGAGGAGTAAGAAGGGTTCCTGCCAAAGCCAGGTTATGGATTGCATTTAAAAATGGTCCATCAGAGTGAAATGGACTCCCATCTTCCTGCTTAGCAATAATGATATGGGTTTAGGGTCTGCTGTGTGTACTGGTGGGTGACTGCCACCCAGCCAGAGTGTGTATGGGAGGCTGCCAGCCAGCCTCCCTTCCTACAAGTAGTGATGGTGCATGTGAAGGGGACAGCGTTGGTTCCTCCCCTTTCACAGTTATCACTTCTCATCCTTCCTTTTGGCTGGTATCAAATGTGGTGTCTGTTTATATCAGTTTAATATCTGATATGTCCCCTATCTGATAGCAGATATTAAGTGCACCACCAGGTTTCAGTGTTGGAAAGAAAGGTTATCTGTTTATTTGCTGCAGCTGCTTGCTGGCTAGTCCAGTGGGCCCCTACTGCAGGCAAAAGACAATAGGTGGTGCCTATGTGCCTAGGTGGATAGGACATCAGCTATGAGGCATTTGTTTGTACAAACTGCTGCTCACAACTAATGTTGTAATATAGTGTCTCCATCTGCTGGTGGTATTGAATAAGCAATAGTGCAATGATAGGGTTTGAAAAAGAAGAAAAATAAGAAGCAGCAGCATAGGAAAGAAGGAAAACATGGAGAGAAGAAAAAAAGAAGGTAAAAATGAGGTGAAAACATGTTTAAAAAAGTATTTCTATCTCTCTCTCTCTCTATATGTATACATATATATATATATATATATATATTTAAAAGAAAAAAAAATTATATATATATATATATATACATATAGAGAGAGAGAGAGATAAATATATATAGAGATAGTTGGGTGGATAGATAGATAGATAGATAGATACACATACATACATACATACATACGTGTGTATTGTTGGAGTTGCAAACATGGGTGCACTTGACAAACTCAGTGCGGCTATTCCCCATTGAAAGATTGTTGCACCCAGGACCCTTAGCACTGGGATATGCTACTCAATACCACTGGCATGGCCAGGTGTAAACAACATCTGACCTTTGTTGTGTATGTAACCATGGAGATTGTGATGTCACCTAGGCCCACCAAAGAACAGCCTTGTCAGAAGCAGCACTGCCATGAGCAGAAGTAGCAGCACCATAGGTTGTCAAATAAGTTGTATTTAACCAAGACAAGTGAGTCCAATAGGATGCAGGTATGTCCTCTATCCTTACAGCTTCCCGTGGCTGTTGGTTTTATACCGTTTGGGGACAGCCAAGGAGGCGTCAGCAGGCAACACAGGTAAGTGTGTGCTTGTGTGTGTGTGTGTTTCCTATGCAGATCCTAAACCCAGTATCAAATGCAAGTAGGAGGAGTAAGAAGGGTTCCTGCCAAAGCCAGGTTATGGATTGCATTTAAAAATGGTCCATTAGAGTGAAATGGACTCCCATCTTCCTGCTTAGCAATAATGATATGGGTTTAGGGTCTGCTGTGTGTACTGGTGGGTGACTGCCACCCAGCCAGAGTGTGTATGGGAGGCTGCCAGCCAGCCTCCCTTCCTACAAGTAGTGATGGTGCATGTGAAGGGGACAGCGTTGGTTCCTCCCCTTTCACAGTTATCACTTCTCATCCTTCCTTTTGGCTGGTAGCAAATGTGGTGTCTGTTTATATCAGTTTAATATCTGATATGTCCCCTATCTGGTAGCATATATTAAGTGCACCACCAGGTTTCAGTGTTGGAAAGAAAGATTACCTGTTTATTTGCTGCTGCTGCTGCAGCTGCTTGCTGGCTAGTCCAGTGGGTCCCTACTGCAGGCAAAAGACAATAGGTGGTGCCTATGTGCCTAGGTGGATAGGACATCAGCTATGAGGCATTTGTTTGTACAAACTGCTGCTCACAACTAATGTTGTAATATAGTGTCTCCATCTGCTGGTGGTATTGAATAAGCAATAGTGCAAAGATAGGGTCTGAAAAAGAAGAAAAATAAGAAGCAGCAGCATAGGAAAGAAGGAAAACATGGAGAGAAGAAAAAAAGAAGGTAAAAATGAGGTGAAAACATGTTTAAAAAAGTATTTCCATCTCTCTCTCTCTATATGTATATACATATATATATATATATATATATTTAAAAGAAAAAAAAATTATATATATATATATATATATATATATATATACATATATATAGAGAGAGAGATAAATATATATAGAGATAGATGGGTGGATAGATAGATAGATAGACACACATACACACATACACACATACACACATACATACATATGTGTGTATTGTTGGAGTTGCAAACATGGGTGCACTTGACAAACTCAGTGCGGCTATTCCCCATTGAAAGATTGTTGCACCCAGGACCCTTAGCACTGGGATATGCTACTCAATACCACTGGCATGGCCAGGTGTAAACAACATCTGACCTTTGTTGTGTATGTAACCATGGAGATTGTGATGTCGCCTAGGCCCACCAAAGAACAGCCTTGTCAGAAGCAGCACTGCCATGAGCAGAAGTAGCAGCACCATAGGTTGTCAAATAAGTTGGATTTAACCAAGACAAGTGAGTCCAATAGGATGCAGGTATGTCCTCTATCCTTACAGCTTCCCGTGGCTGTTGGTTTTATACCGTTTGGGGACAGCCAAGGAGGCGTCAGCAGGCAACACAGGTAAGTGTGTGCTTGTATGTGTGTGTGTGTGTTTCCTATGCAGATCCTAAACCCAGTATCAAATGCAAGTAGGAGGAGTAAGAAGGGTTCCTGCCAAAGCCAGGTTATGGATTGCATTTAAAAATGGTCCATCAGAGTGAAATGGACTCCCATCTTCCTGCTTAGCAATAATGATATGGGTTTAGAGTCTGCTGTGTGTACTGGTGGGTGACTGCCACCCAGCCAGAGTGTGTATGGGAGGCTGCCAGCCAGCCTCCCTTCCTACAAGTAGTGATGGTGCATGTGAAGGGGACAGCGTTGGTTCCTCCCCTTTCACAGTTATCACTTCTCATCCTTCCTTTTGGCTGGTATCAAATGTGGTGTCTGTTTATATCAGTTTAATATCTGATATGTCCCCTATCTGATAGCATATATTAAATGCACCACCAGGTTTCAGTGTTGGAAACAAAGATTATCTGTTTATTTGCTGCAGCTGCTTGCTGGCTAGTCCAGTGGGCCCCTACTGCAGGCAATAGACAATAGGTGGTGCCTATGTGCCTAGGTGGATAGGCCATGAGCAATGAGGCATTTGTTTGTACAAACTGCTGCTCACAACTAATGTTGTAATATAGTGTCTCCATCTGCTGGTGGTATTGAATAAGCAATAGTGCAATGATAGGGTCTGAAAAAGAAGAAAAATAAGAAGCAGCAGCATAGGAAAGAAGGAAAACACGGAGAGAAGAAAAAAAGAAGGTAAAAATGAGGTGAAAACATGTTTAAAAAAGTATTTCCATCTCTCTCTCTCTATATGTATATACATATATATATATATATATATATATATATATATATTTAAAAGAAAAAAAAATTATATATATATACATATAGAGAGAGAGAGAGATAAATATATATAGAGATAGATGGGTGGATAGATAGATAGATAGATAGATAGACATACATACACACATACACACATACATACATACATACATATGTGTGCATTGTTGGAGTTGCAAACATGGGTGCACTTGACAAACTCAGTGCGGCTATTCCCCATTGAAAGATTGTTGCACCCAGGACCCTTAGCACTGGGATATGCTACTCAATATCACTGGCATGGCCAGGTGTAAACAACATCTGACCTTTGTTGTGTATGTAACCATGGAGATTGTGATGTCGCCTAGGCCCACCAAAGAACAGCCTTGTCAGAAGCAGCACTGCCATGGGCAGAAGTAGCAGCACCATAGGTTGTCAAATAAGTTGGATTTAACCAAGACAAGTGAGTCCAATAGGATGCAGGTATGTCCTCTATCCTTACAGCTTCCCGTGGCTGTTGGTTTTATACCGTTTGGGGACAGCCAAGGAGGCGTCAGCAGGCAACACAGGTAAGTGTGTGCTTGTATGTGTGTGTGTGTGTGTGTGTGTGTGTGTGTGTGTGTGTGTTTCCTATGCAGATCCTAAACCCAGTATCAAATGCAAGTAGGAGGAGTAAGAAGGGTTCCTGCCAAAGCCAGGTTATGGATTGCATTTAAAAATGGTCCATCAGAGTGAAATGGACTCCCATCTTCCTGCTTAGGCAATAATGATATGGGTTTAGGGTCTGCTGTGTGTACTGGTCGGTGACTGCCACCCAGCCAGAGTGTGTATGGGAGGCTGCCAGCCAGCCTCCCTTCCTACAAGTAGTGATGGTGCATGTGAAGGGGACAGCGTTGGTTCCTCCCCTTTCACAGTTATCACTTCTCATCCTTCCTTTTGGCTGGTATCAAATGTGGTGTCTGTTTATATCAGTTTAATATCTGATATGTCCCCTATCTGATAGCAGATATTAAGTGCACCACCAGGTTTCAGTGTTGGAAAGAAAGGTTATCTGTTTATTTGCTGCAGCTGCAGCTGCTTGCTGGCTAGTCCAGTGGGCCCCTACTGCAGGCAAAAGACAATAGGTGGTGCCTATGTGCCTAGGTGGATAGGACATCAGCTATGAGGCATTTGTTTGTACAAACTGCTGCTCACAACTAATGTTGTAATATAGTGTCTCCATCTGCTGGTGGTATTGAATAAGCAATAGTGCAATGATAGGGTTTGAAAAATAAGAAGCAGCAGCATAGGAAAGAAGGAAAACATGGAGAGAAGAAAAAAAGAAGGTAAAAATGAGGTGAAAACATGTTTAAAAAAGTATTTCCATCTCTCTCTCTCTCTATATGTATATACATATATATATATATATATATATATATATTTATTTAAAAGAAAAAAAAATTATATATATATATATATATATACATATAGAGAGAGAGAGATGAATATATATAGAGATAGTTGGGTGGATAGATAGATAGATAGATAGATAGATAGATAGATACACATACATACATACATACATACATACATACATACATACATACGTGTGTATTGTTGGAGTTGCAAACATGGGTGCACTTGACAAACTCAGTGCGGCTATTCCCCATTGAAAGATTGTTGCACCCAGGACCCTTAGCACTGGGATATGCTACTCAATACCACTGGCATGGCCAGGTGTAAACAACATCTGACCTTTGTTGTGTATGTAACCATGGAGATTGTGATGTCGCCTAGGCCCACCAAAGAACAGCCTTGTCAGAAGCAGCACTGCCATGAGCAGAAGTAGCAGCACCATAGGTTGTCAAATAAGTTGGATTTAACCAAGACAAGTGAGTCCAATAGGATGCAGGTATGTCCTCTATCCTTACAGCTTCCCGTGGCTGTTGGTTTTATACCGTTTGGGGACAGCCAAGGAGGCGTCAGCAGGCAACACAGGTAAGTGTGTGCTTGTGTGTGTGTTTCCTATGCAGATCCTAAACCCAGTATCAAATGCAAGTAGGAGGAGTAAGAAGGGTTCCTGCCAAAGCCAGGTTATGGATTGCATTTAAAAATGGTCCATCAGAGTGAAATGGACTCCCATCTTCCTGCTTAGCAATAATGATATGGGTTTAGGGTCTGCTGTGTGTACTGGTGGGTGACTGCCACCCAGCCAGAGTGTGTATGGGAGGCTGCCAGCCAGCCTCCCTTCCTACAAGTAGTGATGGTGCATGTGAAGGGGACAGCGTTGGTTCCTCCCCTTTCACAGTTATCACTTCTCATCCTTCCTTTTGGCTGGTATCAAATGTGGTGTCTGTTTATATCAGTTTAATATCTGATATGTCCCCTATCTGGTAGCATATTTTAAGTGCACCACCAGGTTTCAGTGTTGGAAAGAAAGATTACCTGTTTATTTGCTGCTGCAGCTGCTTGCTGGCTAGTCCAGTGGGTCCCTACTGCAGGCAAAAGACAATAGGTGGTGCTTATGTGCCTAGGTGGATAGGACATCAGCTATGAGGCATTTGTTTGTACAAACTGCTGCTCACAACTAATGTTGTAATATAGTGTCTCCATCTGCTGGTGGTATTGAATAAGCAATAGTGCAATGATAGGGTCTGAAAAAGAAGAAAAATAAGAAGCAGCAGCATAGGAAAGAAGGAAAACATGGAGAGAAGAAAAAAAGAAGGTAAAAATGAGGTGAAAACATGTTTAAAAAAGTATTTCCATCTCTCTCTCTATATATATGTATATACATATATATATATATATTACATAGTTACATAGTTACATAGTTAGTACGGTCGAAAAAAGACATATGTCCATCAAGTTCAACCAGGGAATTAAGGGGTAGGGGTGTGGCGCGATATTGGGGAAGGGATGAGATTTTATATTTCTTCATAAGCATTAATCTTATTTTGTTCCAGGAATGTATCTAATCCTGTTTTAAAGCTGTTAATTGTTCCTGCTGTGACCAGTTCCTGAGGTAGACCGTTCCATAAATTCACAGTCCTCACGGTAAAGAAGGCGTGTCGCCCCTTGAGACTAAACTTTTTTTTCTCCAGACGGAGGGAGTGCCCCCTCGTCCTTTGGGGGGGTTTAACCTGGAACAGTTTTTCTCCATATTTTTTGTATGGGCCATTAATATACTTATATACGTTTATCATATCCCCCCTTAAACGTCTCTTCTCAAGACTAAACAATTGTAACTCCTTTAATCGCTCCTCATAGCTAAGATGTTCCATGCCCCATATTAGTTTAGTCGCGCGTCTCTGCACCCTTTCCAACTCCGCAGTGTCCCTTTTATGGACAGGTGACCAAAACTGAACAGCATATTCCAGGTGAGGCCGTACCAATGCTTTATAAAGGGGGAGTATTATGTCCCTGTCCCTTGAGTCCATGCCTCTTTTGATACATGACAATATCCTGCCGGCTTTGGAAGCAGCAGCCTGACATTGCATGCTATTCTGTAGTCTGTGATCTACAAGTACACCCAGATCCTTCTCTACCAGTGACTCTGCCAGTTTAATCCCCCCTAAGACATACGATGCATGCAGGTTATTAGTACCCAGATGCATAACTTTACATTTATCCACATTGAACCTCATTTGCCAAGTGGATGCCCAGACACTTAGTCTATCCAAGTCATCTTGTAACTTATGCACATCCTCTATAGACTGTACTGTGCTACAAAGCTTGGTGTCATCTGCAAAGATAGAAACAGAGCTGTTAATACCATCCTCTATATCATTGATAAATAAATTAAACAACAGCGGTCCCAGTACTGAACCTTGGGGTACACCACTAATAACCGGGGACCAATCAGAGTACGAATCATTGACCACCACTCTCTGGGTACGATCCATGAGCCAGTGTTCAATCCAGTTACAAACTAAAATTTCCAAACCCAAAGACCTTAACTTACCTGTCAGACGTCTATGAGGGACAGTATCAAATGCTTTAGCAAAATCCAGAAACACTATATCCACAGCCATTCCTCTGTCAAGGCTTCTACTCACCTCTTCATAAAAGCAAATTAGATTGGTTTGACAACTTCTATCCTTAGTAAACCCATGCTGGCTATCACTTATAATACTATTATCCCCTATGTATTCCTGTATGTAATCCCTTATAAGTCCTTCAAACAATTTACCCACAATGCACGTTAAACTTACCGGTCTATAGTTTCCTGGGGAAGACCTAGAGCCCTTTTTGAAGATTGGCACCACATTCGCCTTGCGCCAGTCCCTTGGCACAATACCAGACACCAGAGAATCTCTAAATATCATGAACAGGGGTACAGATATTACTGAACTTACCTCTCTAAGAACTCTTGGGTGTAGTCCATCCGGTCCTGGGGATTTGCTTACATTTATATCACTTAACTTACCTTGTACCATCTCTACATTAAGCCAGTTCAGTACATTACATGATGTGTTACCAGCACTGACCTGGCCAATGTCAGCTCCTTCTTCCATAGTGTATACAGAACTAAAGAACCCATTCAGTAGCTCCGCCTTCTCTTGATCGCCTGTGACAACCTCCCCATTATCATTATTAAGGGGTCCTACATGCTCTGTCCTTGGTTTTTTTGCATTTATATATCTAAAAAAATATTTAGGATTAGTTTTGCTTTCTTTGGCCACCTGTCTCTCATTTTGAATTTTTGCTGTTTTTATTACATTTTTACAGATTTTATTAAGCTCCTTGTACTGTTTAAATGTTATCGCTGACCCCTCAGATTTGTATTTTTTGAAGGCTATTTTTTTTGCTGTTTATTGCTCTTTTAACATCATGTGTCAGCCATGTAGGATTTAGTTTTAATCGTTTATATTTGTTCCCCTTTGGTATATATTTAGCTGTATAGTTATTTAGAGTTGATTTAAAGATGTCCCATTTACCTTCTGTATCAGTATTTGAGAACACCTCCCCCCAGTCTATGTCCTGTAGTGCAGCCCTCAGCCCAGGGAAATTTGCCTTTTTAAAGTTATATGTTTTTGCCTTCCCCGCCTGTCTTTGTTTTCTACATTTTAAGTCAAAAGTAACTATATTGTGGTCGCTATTACCAAGGTTTTCCCGCACAGTTACATTACCAACCAGCTCTGCGTTGTTGGAAATGATCAGATCCAACAAGGCATCACTTCTTGTTGGGTCCTCCACAAACTGGCCCATAAAATTATCCTGCAATAAATTTAGGAATTGTCGCCCCTTTGTAGTTTTAGCCAACCCCGGACCCCAATCTATATCTGGATAGTTAAAATCTCCCATTATTACCACTGTACCTGCCCGGGCGGCCCTCTCTATTTGTTTATGAAGCCGAACTTCTATCTCTTCAGTGATATTAGGGGGTCTGTAGATTACCCCAAATATTATTTTTTCAGTATTTCCCTCCTTTTGTAATTCTACCCACAATGATTCCACATCCTCAGAATCATCACACACTATGGCATCATTCACACTGACTTTCATACCACTTCTTACATACAGACAGACTCCACCACCTTTTCTGTTCATTCTATCCTTGCGAAACAATGTAAACCCCTGCAGATTGACAGCCCAGTCATGCGAGGAGTCCAGCCATGTCTCAGTGACCCCAACTATATCAATATGTTCCTCCAGTATCAAGGACTCAAGCTCCCCCATTTTATTTGCTAGGCTTCTGGCATTTGTGAACATACACTTTACATTTCCATCCTTTATGTTATTGGGGTTAATGGGATTCAAGGGTGTAAGTTTTATTTTCCTATGAAGCCTATTCCTATTAACTATTCTAACCCCTCCCTCCGCTCCACCCCCAGGTACATTTATAATTCCCACCTCTCTATCTACACTATCTTCCCCCTCTTTGCTGTAGGTTCCCTCCCCCCAAGTCCCTAGTTTAAACACTCCTCCACCCTTCTAGCCATCTTCTCCCCAAGCAAAGCTGCACCCTCCCCATTGAGGTGCAGCCCGTCCCTACGGTAGAGCCGGTAACCGACAGCGAAGTCAGCCCAGTTCTCCATGAACCCAAACCCTTCCTTCCTACACCAGCTTCTGAGCCACTTGTTTACCTCCCTGATCTCCCGCTGCCTCTCTGGTGCGGCTCGTGGTACTGGTAGTATTTCAGAAAAGACTACCTTGGAGGTCCTTGCCTTAAGCTTGCGGCCTAAGTCCCTGAAATCATTTTTAAGGACACTCCACCTACCTCTTACTTTGTCATTGGTGCCAATATGTACCATGACTGCTGGGTCCTCTCCAGCCCCGCCCAACAACCTGTCAACCCGATCCGCGATGTGCCAAACTCGTGCGCCAGGCAGACAGCACACTGTTCGGCGATCCCGGTCTTTGTGACAGATTGCCCTGTCTGTCCCCCTAATAATTGAGTCCCCCACCACTAGTACCTGTCTGGCCTGCCCTGTACTCCTCCCTCCCTCCTTACTGGAGCAGACACCCCCCTGGCGGTCAGAGGCGGTATCCTGCTGCAGTTCTGCTAGCTCTGTAATGGCATCCCCCTCATCTGCCAAGCGGGCAAACTTGTTGGGGTGTGCCAGTTCAGGACTAGCCTCCCTGACACTTTTTCCCCTACCCCTCTTTCTAACTGTAACCCAGCTAACTGCCTGACTGTCCTGCAACTCCGTCCCACTGTCCTCCCCCACCTCTATTCCCGAGAGTGCCTGCTCAGTGAGCAGGAGACTCCTCTCCATGTTGTTAATGCTTCTCATTGTTGCCAGTCGCCCCTCTAGATGCAGGATCTGGGCTTCCAAACGGACAACTAGCACACATCTCGCACAACAATATGCACCCTCAAACTGCTGTTCAAGGATTGCATACATTGAACAGGATGTACATTGGACTGCATTTTCCAACATGGAGGCCATCTAATTATGGGGATTTCACAAATGTATAGGAAAAAACAGACAGTCAAAATGACACTTAAAATTTTTTGTAGACCTTGTGGGTTCAAAAATTAAAACTCACAGCGATCTCAACCTCCTGCTTTCAAACTCCAGTTTTTGAAACTCCTCTTTCACGCCCCCTCTTACACAGCAACACTCAGAAAGAGCAAGCTCTCAATAAGAGTCCCAAGCTAAGATTTATACACCTGTGCCCAATCTACTCCTCCTCCCCCTAGAGGTGGAACAGAGAAAAAAAAAAAAAAAAAAATGAAAAAGGGTGTTTAAACTCTAACAGTTATCCCACTATGTGCAAAAGAGAAAAACTTACCCAAAATAAGAATGTGGGCTATAGGCAGTCGCACCCACTCCACAGATTCACTCCGCACAACAGATAATCACAGTTTTTGAAACTCCTCTTTCACGCCCCCTCTTACACAGCAACACTCAGAAAGAGCAAATATATATATTTAAAAGAAAAAAAAAATATATATATATATATACATATATAGAGAGAGAGAGAGATAAATATATATAGAGATAGATGGGTGGATAGATAGATAGATAGACATACATACACACATACACACATACACACATACACACATACATACATACATATGTGTGTATTGTTGGAGTTGCAAACATGGGTGCACTTGACAAACTCAGTGCGGCTATTCCCCATTGAAAGATTGTTGCACCCAGGACCCTTAGCACTGGGATATGCTACTCAATACCACTGGCATGGCCAGGTGTAAACAACATCTAACCTTTGTTTTGTATGTAACCATGGAGATTGTGATGTCGCCTAGGCCCACCAAAGAACAGCCTTGTCAGAAGCAGCACTGCCATGAGCAGAAGTAGCAGCACCATAGGTTGTCAAATAAGTTGGATTTAACCAAGACAAGTGAGTCCAATAGGATGCAGGTATGTCCTCTATCCTTACAGCTTCCCGTGGCTGTTGGTTTTATACCGTTTAGGGACAGCCAAGGAGGCGTCAGCAGGCAACACAGGTAAGTGTGTGCTTGTATGTGTGTGTGTGTGTGTGTGTGTTTCCTATGCAGATCCTAAACCCAGTATCAAATGCAAGTAGGATGTAACCATGGAGATTGTGATGTCGCCTAGGCCCACCAAAGAACAGCCTTGCCAGAAGCAGCACTGCCATGGCTGTTGGTTTTATACCGTTTGGGGACAGCCAAGGAGGCGTCAGCAGGCAACACAGGTAAGTGTGTGCTTGTGTGTGTGTGTGTGTGTTTCCTATGCAGATCCTAAACCCAGTATCAAATGCAAGTAGGAGGAGTAAGAAGGGTTCCTGCCAAAGCCAGGTTATGGATTGCATTTAAAAATGGTCCATCAGAGTGAAATGGACTCCCATCTTCCTGCTTAGCAATAATGATATGGGTTTAGGGTCTGCTGTGTGTACTGGTGGGTGACTGCCACCCAGCCAGAGTGTGTATGGGAGGCTGCCAGCCAGCCTCCCTTCCTACAAGTAGTGATGGTGCATGTGAAGGGGACAGCGTTGGTTCCTCCCCTTTCACAGTTATCACTTCTCATCCTTCCTTTTGGCTGGTATCAAATGTGGTGTCTGTTTATATCAGTTTAATATCTGATATGTCCCCTATCTGATAGCAGATATTAAGTGCACCACCAGGTTTTAGTGTTGGAAAGAAAGGTTATCTGTTTATTTGCTGCAGCTGCAGCTGCTTGCTGGCTAGTCCAGTGGGCCCCTACTGCAGGCAAAAGACAATAGGTGGTGCCTATGTGCCTAGGTGGATAGGACATCAGCTATGAGGCATTTGTTTGTACAAACTGCTGCTCACAACTAATGTTGTAATATAGTGTCTCCATCTGCTGGTGGTATTGAATAAGCAATAGTGCAATGATAGGGTTTGAAAAAGAAGAAAAATAAGAAGCAGCAGCATAGGAAAGAAGGAAAACATGGAGAGAAGAAAAAAAGAAGGTAAAAATGAGGTGAAAACATGTTTAAAAAAGTATTTCCATCTCTCTCTCTCTCTATATGTATATACATATATATATATATATATATATATATATATTTAAAAGAAAAAAATATTATATATATATATATATATATATATATATATATACATATAGAGAGAGAGAGAGAGATAAATATATATAGAGATAGTTGGGTGGATAGATAGATAGATAGATAGATACACATACATACATACATACATACGTGTGTATTGTTGGAGTTGCAAACATGGGTGCACTTGACAAACTCAGTGCGGCTATTCCCCATTGAAAGATTGTTGCACCCAGGACCCTTAGCACTGGGATATGCTACTCAATACCACTGGCATGGCCAGGTGTAAACAACATCTGACCTTTGTTGTGTATGTAACCATGGAGATTGTGATGTCGCCTAGGCCCACCAAAGAACAGCCTTGTCAGAAGCAGCACTGCCATGAGCAGAAGTAGCAGCACCATAGGTTGTCAAATAAGTTGGATTTAACCAAGACAAGTGAGTCCAATAGGATGCAGGTATGTCCTCTATCCTTACAGCTTCCCGTGGCTGTTGGTTTTATACCGTTTGGGGACAGCCAAGGAGGCGTCAGCAGGCAACACAGGTAAGTGTGTGCTTCTGTGTGTGTGTGTGTGTTTCCTATGCAGATCCTAAACCCAGTATCAAATGCAAGTAGGAGGAGTAAGAAGGGTTCCTGCCAAAGCCAGGTTATGGATTGCATTTAAAAATGGTCCATCAGAGTGAAATGGACTCCCATCTTCCTGCTTAGGCAATAATGATATGGGTTTAGGGTCTGCTGTGTGTACTGGTGGGTGACTGCCACCCAGCCAGAGTGTGTATGGGAGGCTGCCAGCCAGCCTCCCTTCCTACAAGTAGTGATGGTGCATGTGAAGGGGACAGCGTTGGTTCCTCCCCTTTCACAGTTATCACTTCTCATCCTTCCTTTTGGCTGGTATCAAATGTGGTGTCTGTTTATATCAGTTTAATATCTGATATGTCCCCTATCTGGTAGCATATATTAAGTGCACCACCAGGTTTCAGTGTTGGAAAGAAAGATTACCTGTTTATTTGCTGCTGCAGCTGCTTGCTGGCTAGTCCAGTGGGTCCCTACTGCAGGCAAAAGACAATAGGTGGTGCCTATGTGCCTAGGTGGATAGGACATCAGCTATGAGGCATTTGTTTGTACAAACTGCTGCTCACAACTAATGTTGTAATATAGTGTCTCCATCTGCTGGTGGTATTGAATAAGCAATAGTGCAATGATAGGGTTTGAAAAATAAGAAGCAGCAGCATAGGAAAGAAGGAAAACATGGAGAGAAGAAAAAAAGAAGGTAAAAATGAGGTGAAAACATGTTTAAAAAAGTATTTCCATCTCTCTCTCTCTCTATATGTATATACATATATATATATATATATATATATATATATTTAAAAGAAAAAAAAATTATATATATATATATATATATATATATATATATATACATATAGAGAGAGAGAGATAAATATATATAGAGATAGTTGGGTGGATAGATAGATAGATAGATAGATAGATACACATACATACATACATACATACATACATACATACGTGTGTATTGTTGGAGTTGCAAACATGGGTGCACTTGACAAACTCAGTGCGGCTATTCCCCATTGAAAGATTGTTGCACCCAGGACCCTTAGCACTGGGATATGCTACTCAATACCACTGGCATGGCCAGGTGTAAACAACATCTGACCTTTGTTGTGTATGTAACCATGGAGATTGTGATGTCGCCTAGGCCCACCAAAGAACAGCCTTGTCAGAAGCAGCACTGCCATGAGCAGAAGTAGCAGCACCATAGGTTGTCAAATAAGTTGGATTTAACCAAGACAAGTGAGTCCAATAGGATGCAGGTATGTCCTCTATCCTTACAGCTTCCCATGGCTGTTGGTTTTATACCGTTTGGGGACAGCCAAGGAGGCGTCAGCAGGCAACACAGGTAAGTGTGTGCTTGTGTGTGTGTGTGTGTGTGTGTTTCCTATGCAGATCCTAAACCCAGTATCAAATGCAAGTAGGAGGAGTAAGAAGGGTTCCTGCCAAAGCCAGGTTATGGATTGCATTTAAAAATGGTCCATCAGAGTGAAATGGACTCCCATCTTCCTGCTTAGCAATAATGATATGGGTTTAGGATCTGCTGTGTGTACTGGTGGGTGACTGCCACCCAGCCAGAGTGTGTATGGGAGGCTGCCAGCCAGCCTCCCTTCCTACAAGTAATGATGGTGCATGTGAAGGGGACAGCGTTGGTTCCTCCCCTTTCACAGTTATCACTTCTCATCCTTCCTTTTGGCTGGTATCAAATGTGGTGTCTGTTTATATCAGTTTAATATCTGATATGTCCCCTATCTGATAGCATATATTAAATGCACCACCAGGTTTCAGTGTTGGAAAGAAAGATTATCTGTTTATTTGCTGCAGCTGCTTGCTGGCTAGTCCAGTGGGCCCCTACTGCAGGCAATAGACAATAGGTGGTGCCTAGGTGGATAGGACATCAGCTATGAGGCATTTGTTTGTACAAACTGCTGCTCACAACTAATGTTGTAATATAGTGTCTCCATCTGCTGGTGGTATTGAATAAGCAATAGTGCAATGATAGGGTCTGAAAAAGAAGAAAAATAAGAAGCAGCAGCATAGGAAAGAAGGAAAACATGGAGAGAAGAAAAAAAGAAGGTAAAAATGAGGTGAAAACATGTTTAAAAAAGTATTTCCATCTCTCTCTCTCTCTATATGTATATACATATATATATATATATTTAAAAGAAAAAAAATTATATATATATATATATATATATATATATATATATATATATACATATAGAGAGAGAGAGAGAGATAAATATATATACAGATAGATGGGTGGATAGATAGATAGATAGATAGATACACATACATACATACATACATACATGTGTATTGTTGGAGTTGCAAACATGGGTGCACTTGACAAACTCAGTGCGGCTATTCCCCATTGAAAGATTGTTGCACCCAGGACCCTTAGCACTGGGATATGCTACTCAATACCACTGGCATGGCCAGGTGTAAACAACATCTGACCTTTGTTGTGTATGTAACCATGGAGATTGTGATGTCGCCTAGGCCCACCAAAGAACAGCCTTGTCAGAAGCAGCACTGCCATGAGCAGAAGCAGCAGCACCATAGGTTGTCAAATAAGCTGGATTTAACCAAGACAAGTGAGTCCAATAGGATGCAGGTATGTCCTCTATCCTTACAGCTTCCCGTGGCTGTTGGTTTTATACCGTTTGGGGACAGCCAAGGAGGCGTCAGCAGGCAACACAGGTAAGTGTGTGCTTGTGTGTGTGTGTGTGTGTGTGTGTGTGTTTCCTATGCAGATCCTAAACCCAGTATCAAATGCAAGTAGGAGGAGTAAGAAGGGTTCCTGCCAAAGCCAGGTTATGGATTGCATTTAAAAATGGTCCATCAGAGTGAAATGGACTCCCATCTTCCTGCTTAGCAATAATGATATGGGTTTAGGGTCTGCTGTGTGTACTGGTGGGTGACTGCCACCCAGCCAGAGTGTGTATGGGAGGCTGCCAGCCAGCCTCCCTTCCTACAAGTAGTGATGGTGCATGTGAAGGGGACAGCGTTGGTTCCTCCCCTTTCACAGTTATCACTTATCATCCTTCCTTTTGGCTGGTATCAAATGTGGTGTCTGTTTATATCAGTTTAATATCTGATATGTCCCCTATCTGATAGCATATATTAAGTGCACCACCAGGTTTCAGTGTTGGAAAGAAAGGTTATCTGTTTATTTGCTGCAGCTGCAGCTGCTTGCTGGCTAGTCCAGTGGGCCCCTACTGCAGGCAAAAGACAATAGGTGGTGCCTATGTGCCTAGGTGGATAGGACATCAGCTATGAGGCATTTGTTTGTACAAACTGCTGCTCACAACTAATGTTGTAATATAGTGTCTCCATCTGCTGGTGGTATTGAATAAGCAATAGTGCAATGATAGGGTTTGAAAAAGAAGAAAAATAAGAAGCAGCAGCATAGGAAAGAAGGAAAACATGGAGAGAAGAAAAAAAGAAGGTAAAAATGAGGTGAAAACATGTTTAAAAAAGTATTTCCATCTCTCTCTCTCTCTATATGTATATATATATATATATATATTTAAAAGAAAAAAAAATTATATATATACATATAGAGAGAGAGAGAGATAAATATATATAGAGATAGATGGGTAGATAGATAGACATACATACACACATACACACATACACACATACACACATACATACATACATATGTGTGTATTGTTGGAGTTGCAAACATGGGTGCACTTGACAAACTCAGTGCGGCTATTCCCCATTGAAAGATTGTTGCACCCAGGACCCTTAGCACTGGGATATGCTACTCAATACCACTGGCATGGCCAGGTGTAAACAACATCTGACCTTTGTTGTGTATGTAACCATGGAGATTGTGATGTCGCCTAGGCCCACCAAAGAACAGCCTTGTCAGAAGCAGCACTGCCATGAGCATAAGTAGCAGCACCATAGGTTGTCAAATAAGTTGGATTTAACCAAGACAAGTGAGTCCAATAGGATGCAGGTATGTCCTCTATCCTTACAGCTTCCCGTGGCTGTTGGTTTTATACCGTTTGGGGACAGCCAAGGAGGCGTCAGCAGGCAACACAGGTAAGTGTGTGCTTGTGTGTGTGTGTGTTTCCTATGCAGATCCTAAACCCAGTATCAAATGCAAGTAGGAGGAGTAAGAAGGGTTCCTGCCAAAGCCAGGTTATGGATTGCATTTAAAAATGGTCCATCAGAGTGAAATGGACTCCCATCTTCCTGCTTAGCAATAATGATATGGGTTTAGGGTCTGCTGTGTGTACTGGTGGGTGACTGCCACCCAGCCAGAGTGTGTATGGGAGGCTGCCAGCCAGCCTCCCTTCCTACAAGTAGTGATGGTGCATGTGAAGGGGACAGCGTTGGTTCCTCCCCTTTCACAGTTATCACTTATCATCCTTCCTTTTGGCTGGTATCAAATGTGGTGTCTGTTTATATCAGTTTAATATCTGATATGTCCCCTATCTGGTAGCATATATTAAGTGCACCACCAGGTTTCAGTGTTGGAAAGAAAGATTACCTGTTTATTTGCTGCTGCAGTTGCTTGCTGGCTAGTCCAGTGGGTCCCTACTGCAGGCAAAAGACAATAGGTGGTGCCTAGGTGGATAGGACATCAGCTATGAGGCATTTGTTTGTACAAACTGCTGCTCACAACTAATGTTGTAATATAGTGTCTCCATCTGCTGGTGGTATTGAATAAGCAATAGTGCAATGATAGGGTCTGAAAAAGAAGAAAAATAAGAAGCAGCAGCATATGAAAAAAGGAGGAAAGAAGGAAAACATGGAGAGAAGAAAAAAAAAGAAGGTAAAAATGAGGTGAAAACATGTTTAAAAAAGTATTTCCATCTCTCTCTCTATATGTATATATATATATATATATATATATATATATATATTTAAAAGAAAAAAAAATTATATATATACATATATACATATAGAGAGAGAGAGAGATAAATATATATAGAGATAGATGGGTGGATAGATAGATAGATAGAGAGATACACATACACACATACACACATACACACATACATACATACATAGATATGTGTGTATTGTTGGAGTTGCAAACATGGGTGCACTTGACAAACTCAGTGCGGCTATTCCCCATTGAAAGATTGTTGCACCCAGGACCCTTAGCACTGTGATATGCTACTCAATACCACTGGCATGGCCAGGTGTAAACAACATCTGACCTTTGTTGTGTATGTAACCATGGAGATTGTGATGTCGCCTAGGCTCACCAAAGAACAGCCTTGTCAGAAGCAGCACTGCCATGAGCAGAAGTAGCAGCACCATAGGTTGTCAAATAAGTCGGATTTAACCAAGACAAGTGAGTCCAATAGGATGCAGGTATGTCCTCTATCCTTACAGCTTCCCGTGGCTGTTGGTTTTATACCGTTTGGGGACAGCCAAGGAGGCGTCAGCAGGCAACACAGGTAAGTGTGTGCTTGTATGTGTGTGTGTGTGTGTGTGTGTGTGTGTGTGTGTGTTTCCTATGCAGATCCTAAACCCAGTATCAAATGCAAGTAGGAGGAGTAAGAAGGGTTCCTGCCAAAGCCAGGTTATGGATTGCATTTAAAATAGGTCCATCAGAGTGAAATGGACTCCCATCTTCCTGCTTAGCAATAATGATATGGGTTTAAGGTCTGCTGTGTGTACTGGTGGGTGACTGCCACCCAGCCAGAGTGTGTATGGGAGGCTGCCAGCCAGCCTCCCTTCCTACAAGTAATGATGGTGCATGTGAAGGGGACAGCGTTGGTTCCTCCCCTTTCACAGTTATCACTTCTCATCCTTCCTTTTGGCTGGTATCAAATGTGGTGTCTGTTTATATCAGTTTAATATCTGATATGTCCCCTATCTGATAGCAGATATTAAGTGCACCACCAGGTTTCAGTGTTGGAAAGAAAGGTTATCTGTTTATTTGCTGCAGCTGCAGCTGCTTGCTGGCTAGTCCAGTGGGCCCCTACTGCAGGCAAAAGACAATAGGTGGTGCCTAGGTGGATAGGACATCAGCTATGAGGCATTTGTTTGTACAAACTGCTGCTCACAACTAATGTTGTAATATAGTGTCTCCATCTGCTGGTGGTATTGAATAAGCAATAGTGCAATGATAGGGTTTGAAAAAGAAGAAAAATAAGAAGCAGCAGCATAGGAAAGAAGGAAAACATGGAGAGAAGAAAAAAAGAAGGTAAAAATGAGGTGAAAACATGTTTAAAAAAGTATTTCCATCTCTCTCTCTCTCTATATGTATATACATATATATATATATATATATATATATATATATATTTAAAAGAAAAAAAATATATATATATATATATATACATATAGAGAGAGAGAGAGAGATAAATATATATAGAGATAGATGGGTGGATAGATAGATAGATAGATAGATAGATACACATACATACATACATACATACGTGTGTATTGTTGGAGTTGCAAACATGGGTGCACTTGACAAACTCAGTGCGGCTATTCCCCATTGAAAGATTGTTGCACCCAGGACCCTTAGCACTGGGATATGCTACTCAATACCACTGGCATGGCCAGGTGTAAAAAACATCTGACCTTTGTTGTGTATGTAACCATGGAGATTGTGATGTCGCCTAGGCCCACCAAAGAACAGCCTTGTCAGAAGCAGCACTGCCATGAGCAGAAGTAGCAGCACCATAGGTTGTCAAATAAGTTGGATTTAACCAAGACAAGTGAGTCCAATAGGATGCAGGTATGTCCTCTATCCTTACAGCTTCCCGTTGCTGTTGGTTTTATACCGTTTGGGGACAGCCAAGGAGGCGTCAGCAGGCAAC